>NW_027507788.1:201449167-201616667 GCF_037356315.1 Lithobates pipiens
CCACAAATTCAGTCACAAAAGTGAACTGCATAACTATAAGGCCGCGTACACACGCGGGGACTGTTCGCTCAACTTTGTCCGCTGAACAGTGTTTCGGCGGACAGTCCGCTCGTGTGTGGGCTTCAGCGGACAGTTTCAGCGGACAGTCTGATGAACAAAGTTTTTCGGAAATTCCGAAAAACTGTCCGCTGAAACTTGGTTTGAGCGGACAGTCCGCCCGTGTGTAGGCTTGTTCGTCAAACTAAGTCTCGCGCATGCTCAGAAAGAATTTACACGCCGAAGGTTGCATTGCAGTGTATAGGACGTCGTTTTCTAGTCCCGTCGTACGTGCCGTTCACGTCATCGCGCACGGTTTCAGCGGACTGTTCGTTCGTCGTGTGTGGGCAAGTCCGTCCATGCTAATTTTGAGCGGACTGTCTGCTGAAACTGTTTGACGAACAAAGTTGAGCGAACAGTCCCCGCGTGTGTACGCGGCCTAACAGTTAAAGTAAATAACATACAGTTTATGAATGGCAAAAAATCCATATGACAGTAGACCGGAGACCAGAGAGAAACAAAGCAACAAAACATCCATAAGATCGTCATGGTGAATCTCAGGGGGGGGGGGGAGTGGGTTACCCGGACTAATACATAGAGAGAGTTAATGGGAGGGGGAAGGACGGGAGCAGAAGCCGGAAAGGATGTGCTACCTCCAGCAGCTGCGGCCGTTAAGGGTTTACAGACAGGGGAGCCCCAAATTCTGACCGATCCCAGGGTTCCCAGACTTTATCAAACTGAGAAACCAAGTCATGCACCGAGGCCATCAGGTACTCCATTCTCCGTATCTCGGACACCAGTTGGAGAAATCTAGGCCGGGGGGGGGGGGGGTTGCGTCAGACAACCAGCATAACGGGATAAGCCTCTTAGCAGCTAATAGAATATAGGAGATCAGCCGGTTTGTATTTTTGAGTAGGCCTGGGATAGGGAGACGATCGGAAGGGACACCCCCGTCACCTCCATCACCAACGATCCCACCTCCAACCAAAAACGACGTATCAGGGGGCATTTCCAGAAGATGTGGAACAGTGACCCGACGTCAAGCCCACAACGCCAGCAGCGCGGCGAGACTGAGGGATCAAATTTGCGGATGACATCGGGGGTCCTATATCAGAACATGAGAATTTTTATTGCCGTTTCCCTTTGCGTGACACACTTAGAGGATTTAAAAGTAGAGGCCCAAATCTTATCCCATGTCTGTAGGGGGATAGGTTTGTCCAACAACTGAGACCCTTTACTCATATACAGATGTGTAAATTCATTTAAGGGGGTCACTCATGGAGGATTCGGTGGATAGAGGAGATTAGATGTAATTGGTGGGGACCCTGGGCGCAAAGGTGTTTAAAGGCCGTGGGGTTGTCAAGGGTTAGGGTCGGAGATTTGGAGCTGAAAAGGTGTCTAACCTGTAGGTAGAAGTAAAACGAATGCTTGGGGATATTATATTTGCCACGTAAGGTTTCGAAAGCATAAAGCCTACGCGAGATGGGGTGCACCAACAGTATTTATTTATTTTTTTAAAGACAGTTTTCTATGATACATGGTACTTTAGCAAACTCACTGTCATTCTGTAGGGTTTACATATACTTTAAACAGTATTTGTGAAAATTGCTTGCTGTTACTCAGTGAACATTTTTTGCTTCCTTTATACTTCTACAAACTAGGCCTGGGTTAGGAAGATTTGGCTACATTAGCAAAATTATTGAAAATGTCACCTAAAAGCGCAACCTTCTTTGCCTTGAATAAAACCTTCTCCAGCAGGAATAAGAACCATTTTGCCTAAAAAAGTGGCACTTTTATTGATATCTAAAATGTATTCAAACTACAAAAGGGGATATCAAGGCTGTTTTAAAACTCTGAGAAAATATATATTTTTCTACATAAATAACTGTGTTTTTTAGATTGGATTCCTGTGACTTTATATTTGAGCAAATACACCTCCTCTCCATGAATAATTGTACTTGCACAAATGGAAACACGAGAGGAGACTTTAGCTTACAAAGGTCTCCTGCTGCCGTTCTAGGATATGGCATTATTTTGGGTCTTCTCAGAGTAACTTTATCCATTCTTGCTTAGATACACCAGATGAAAAACCATCTGCCAAGCCAATACTCAGGAACTGTCCTCCTAAGGACTTTTGTAGATAAGCCTTGATTAGTAGTGAAGATCTGTGCACTACATGCAAATCATGGTAAACTTGTGCATCTTTTTAAAAACCCAGGGATTTCTTTTCAAGGTAAGTACTGATTTCTTAAACACATTTTAGATGTTTTTAAATTGTTATGATTAATGTAGATATCTTTAGAGGGAATCAAGGCAAGTCAAAAGGTGCCTATTTACAAGACAGTAAGTTTTTGTTTTCCAGGTTACAAGTGCACTAGTAATAAGCTCTGCATTAGCTTGGCAACAGAAGTTACCTGCTTTCCAGTGTAATTCAGGCTTTTTTTTTTATTTTGCGTCCACAAACTTGCTTTAAATTATCATTTGAAAAAATTTAAATATGTAGCAAAAAATGTACTCAGTCTCAGCTGAGATGAGACATAAGGTGAATAAAAGCAAAATCCCTGTCCATGTTGTACTATTTAGCAGTAATGCTGCAGTGATCAATTTAGCCAAAAATATATTGCCCATGGAGGACTCAGCATCTTTCAAGGACCCTCTGACAGGAACATCAATCTTGACTTTAAGAGTAGAGATGGCCTTGTGGTTCGCCCGGGGGTCGGTTGGCGGCGAACTTTGCTCGTTCGCGATTCGCCAAACCAGCGGACTTCTGCCGCTGTTCGCGATGGCCATATTCGTTTACAGTGTGAAGAACTTTGACCCATGACACATCCATCATGGGGTAAAGGACAGCCAATTGAGACATTTCAGCACATGGACATATCCCCTACCTTATAAATAGACCTGATCTGGCGGCCATTTTACATTCTGTCTTTTGTCAGTGTAGGGAAAGGACGCTGTGTGGAGCAGGGACAGTCACTCTAATCACTAGCTAGCTAATTAGCTATTACTATTAGGTCCACAAAAGTCCTTTTAAGGACTGGTATAGGTGTACAGTATATAGGGTTGTAATACACTTACTATAGAAAGTATATTATGGTGTACTGCTGACTGCTGTGCTGCTGAGTGGTGACCGATTCTGCAGCTGTCTTTTGTCAGTGTAGGGACTGAGGGACAGTTTGGTGTTTGGAGCAGGGACAGTTTGCAATTCATTAGCTACTAGGTCCACAATGGTCCTTTTAAGGACAGGTATAGGTGTACAGTATATAGGGTTGTACACGTATAATATACTTTCTTTCAAATATACAAAGTATATTATACTTCACTGCTGTGCTGTTGAGTGCTGACCGATTCTGCAGCTGTCTTTTATCAGTGTAGGGACTGAGGGACAGTTTGGTGTTTGGAGCAGGGACAGTCTGCAAATCACTAGCTACTAGGTCCACAAAAGTCCTTTTAAGGACTGGTATAGGTCTACTATTTGGTGTGCAGTATATAGGGGTGTAATACATGTATAAAATACTTGCAAATATAGAAAGCATAGTATAGTGCATTTCCACTGTGCAGCATTGTGACCACTGAGCGGTTCTGCAGCAATACTACAAAGAGTGACAAACGCAATTAGAAAAAAAGTATCAGAACTGGTGTGATAGACCAGTGGCCCCCCAAAATGACAGATTGAAGCAAGGTGTTATATACCTTCTTCCACATACATACTGCACTTCTCTAGAGACTTTTGTCACAGGGTCATTTAAAAAATGACAGGCAGAGGAAGATGCAGGCCCTTCCGCAGGGGTGGTAGGGGTAGGGCAGGAGCAACAGGCTTGAGCCAAAGTAGCAAATTGCAGAAGGTGCATTCGATTACGGCAAAGGACGCACCAGACTTGGTTGAGTGGCTCACTCAGCCTTACTCTTCTGCACCCTCCTCATCCTCTCGATCTGCACCTTCTTCTTCACTCTCTGCTGTGTGCACCCCCAAAGACACTACCACCAACACCACCACCACCATATACCCTCCGCTTGAGTCACAGGAATTATTTTCCGATCCATCACAAGACATTGCCGATGCGCAGCCACTCTTGGCATTGGATCAGGAAGAGGAGGTAGCAACAACCACCACCAGCAGTCTGATGACAGTATCCAGATCAGCCCAAGGAGGAGATTGGTCCCCGGGGTTGCTGCCTACTCCGAGATCTCTAATTATAGCGGTGGGGAAGGTGACGTTGATGATGACGTGTCTAGTGATGTCACGTGGGTGCCCACAAGAGAGGAAGAGGAGGGGAGTTCAGAGGGAGATATGGACCAGCAGATAGGGGAGGAGAAGCAGGCTGAACTTAGATTGCACAGGAGGGACAAAGCAGACTGCTAATGTATCAGGAGCGAGGCATCAACCATGTGCAGTCACATCTGGCGCTCCCAGGACGCCAGCACATGGCTCCACAGAGTGTGCTTTTTTGACGTGTTCGCTGCTGACAATAGTGTTGCCATCTGCAGCCTTTGCAGTCAACGCATAAGTCGCGGTAAGCCCAACACTCACCTAGGGACGACCGCCTTATGAAGGCACATGAGCTGCCATCACCGAGCCCAGTGGGAGCAACGGAACCCACAAAGCCACACTCCAGTCTCTCACTGTCCAGCCTTGTCTTCTACTTCTCCTCTCTCCTCACAATTGTCCTCCACTCCACCTTCCATCATGCCGTCCTCACATTTTTCAGGAAAAAGGCAGGCTTCCGTGGGCCAAATGTTCGAGCGTAAAAAAATGATGACGCCGGATAACCCTCTTGCCCAACGGTTGACTGCTGGCTTGTCAGAACTGATAGCCCGCCAACTACTGCCATATTAACTGGTGGACTCGGAGGCCTTTGGAACACCACAATGGAAGGTCCCAGGAAGGAAGTATTTCTCACAGAAGGGCATCCCAGAGCTATATGGCCATGTTCAGCGGCAAGTGAATGTATTTCTGGCACACAGTGTCGGTGCCAAGATACATCTGACCACAGACACGTGGTCTAGCAAACACGGGCAGGGAAGGTATATCACTTTTACTGCCCACTGGGTGAACCTTCTGACGGCCATCAAGCATGTAACCCGTGGCACCCGTGTAGATTTGGTTTTACCGCCATGGATTGCATGCAGGCCTGGCTCTTCTTCTCCTCCTCCTACTCCATCCTCCCTCTCTTTCTTGGCTGACTCCTCCTTTTCCGCTGCTAGCGTCTCTTCCGCTGCGCCACCCAAGATCCCCAGAACCTATTCGACATGCCAGGTGAGACGTTGCCATGCTGTGCTGCGTCTGTTGTGCCTGGAAGCCAAGAAACACACTGGCCCTGCACTCCTTTCAGCAAGTGGTGTGTGACAACGGTGCCAATCTGCTTAGAGCATTGAAACAGGGCAAAATTACACATGTGCCATGCACGGCACACGTCTTAAACTTGGTCGTGCAGTGATTCGTTGTCAAATACCCTGGGGTGCAGGACATCTTGCGGAAGGCAAGGAAAATCTTGGCCCATTTTAGAAGATTTTACACGGCCATGGCTCGCCTTGCTGACATTCAGCGGTGACACAATCTGCCAGTCAGACATCTTATTTGCGATTGCCCAACGCTTGATAGGCTGCTCCAGCAGAAACGTGCAGTTAACGACTACCTGTACGAACTCTGCGGCAGAACAGGTTCTGGGGAGCTTGTTTTTTTTTTCACTGCGCCAGTGGCTGCTCATGCAGACTTCTGCGGCCATTTGGTGTCAGTGCTCTCTATCTTGGTGCTGGTGTCAGTGCTCTCTATCACGGTACTGGTGTCAGTGCTTTCTCTGTGCTGGTGTCAGTGCTCAGTCTCTATCACGGTGCTGGTGTCAGTGCTTTCTCTGTGCTGGTGTCAGTGCTTAGTCTCTATCACGGTGCTGGTGTCAGTGCTCAGTCTCTATTGCGGTGCTGGTTTCAGACAGTGAGGGAGATAGCAGCAGAGAAGCCAATCAGCAGGCAGTGCCAGCACCATGGCTGAGGATCAGCACTGGACTGGCACCTCCGGACCACCGCAGTGAAGCCCTGCATAGGTGGGGGTAAGGGCCGGGCAGAGGTAGGGCCTCAAGCACAGGTTGGCACACTGGGACACTGGCACAGGACTGTGCTGCCCTGTCTGTGGCACTGATCGTCTCCTGCACTCCCTTCATAGCCTGCCCTGACCTTGCCTCTCTTCCATGGCCTTCATGCGCTCCTGAATTGTCAAAATTTCAGATAAAAAAGAATGCTTGTCGTTGTCGATCCCAGATTCACTTAATACTTTTGTTATGTCAGTGTCCATGTTGTGGGACTATGTGTGCACAGCTAGTAAGTATTTCGGGGCTGAAAATATGACCTGGAGGTTTTTAAGGTTCGCCTGCCATTAAAGTCAATCGGGTCCGCCGCGAACCTTGCGGTTCGTGAACTTTTGGTCACGTTTCGCCGTTCGCGTTCGCAAAACGTCGGAAGTTCGTCCATCACTACTTAAGAGAACTTATCCAGCAATAGGGGGCATAAACCTGCACTAGCGCATACATCAGTGTCTTACGCTACAAGTATGGACTGAAAACATAGTGGCCATTTGCCAATATGTGCCCAAGGAAGGCATAATCAAAACTCTGGAAGAGCTAAAGCTGCCAGTCAATTTCATAGGAGAGGCAGCAATGGACATGATTCATTGTTCTACCAGAGCAATACTACATGCTGCCACAGCTAAGCAAGCCTTTTGGTTGAAATCTTGAGCAGCTGACACTGAATCCAAACAGGTGCAAGATTCCATTTGATGGCAAATCACTCTTTGGGGAGGATTTTGAGAAGGCTATTTCTCCGGTCATGGGGTAAGTCTCTTGCCACAAAAAGTTTGCATATGATAAGAATCATATCCGCTTGCATCCCCCTAGTGTTGTGGGCCTACTGGCACCTCTGTGGAGGAGGCTTTGCCTTTCTCAAGTGATCCAGATAACCGTTGCCATACACAGAGGTCCCTTCTAGTGGACCAAGGATGGAGTACTCTTAAAATCTTGCTCGTTGGGTCCTATCTTGTGGACCATACTTACATCAGATGCCAGTATGAAGGTCTGGGAGGCACAGAAGAGAGCCCAGGGGTTCAGGAGATGTGACCATTTCCCACCGCAGGAGCCAAGACAAACATGCTAGAAATCAAAGCAGTATTTTTTAGCACTGTTCCCTCAGGTTAAGAACCATAAGGTGCTCTTAAAGATGGACAACAAAGCTGAGGTTTCGTACATTTAGAGGCAAGGCAATGGGATGCCCACAGCAGATCCTTATTAAGGGAAGTAGAGCCCATTATGCTCTGGGTCAAAAGAAACCTGATGTACCTGAGAGCAATGTACATACCAGGCCATCTGAACATAAAAGTATACTATTTATCTCAAGATTTCCCAGACAATAATAAATGGCCCCTTCACCCATCATCTTCAATCAGATTGTCAATCTCTGGAGCATACTCCAAATAGATTTATTTGCGTGAGCAATCAATGCCAAACTACCAAGTTTCATCTCACACCCCCCCCCCCCCCCATTACCTGGTGGAGGGGTTGGTCGCTCTCTCATATCAATGGCGATGCAGTCTGGTCTACGCCTTCCCTCCCCAGCCTCTTATCTCCAAATTCCTTCTGAGACATTTGACAGAAACAATAACAGACCTACCATATTGGCCAAGAAGCCCATGGTTCCCTCTGGTGATGCACCTCAGTACCTGCCCACTGGAGACTATTCCTCTCATCCCTCACTTTCTGACACAGGGAGGTTCAGCCACCCAAATCCTCACCAGCTGGACTTTGAAATATGGAGGTTGTAAGGAAGAGGTTTGAGTACTGAGGCTGTTCATTGGAAGTCATTTCAACTCTTCTGAAGGCTGAAAAAGTCCTCAACAAATAATGTATACACCATTACCTGGGACATGTTTTGGATTGATCAGTTGAGAAAGGGGTTGACCCTATATCTCCCTCAGCTTCTCATCTTTTGGGATTCTTCAGACTGATCCTAATCTAGGTCTAAGTTTAAGTTTACTTAAGGTGCAGGTAGCTGCAATCTCAGCAGTGACCAGTACAAGATGGGTGGATGGTCCCTTCTTTATTCAGTTTCTCAAAGGTGTAAATATTTATCTACCTGTCAGATGGAACTTTCCCACATGGGATCTGTCTATAGTTCTGGAGGTCTTAGCGGAACAGCTCTTTGCTCCAGTGAAACACTCTTCCTTATGGAAGCTATCTCTCAAGATAGTGTCGGAGACCTGCCAGGATAGAACGTGGGTACGTGCGAGCATGCATGTGAGAAAGAAAATACAAAAAGCTGCGCCAACATAAAATTAACCTGTAAATAAAAACCCCTAAAAAAGAAATGTTAATTTTTATATATATGTGAAATGTGAATAATTGATATATTCCAGACTTTTAAATAGAAAATAAAAAATAACAATTAATGGGAATTCCTCCTCAAAAAGTTCATAAAAGAGTCCATAAACGATCAACAGTTGCAGTCCTAAATGAAAACACCACGGTGGTTGAATACACTCAGATGCGCACAAGTGCCCGTCACCATATAGTGGGTGCGCTTACCAGATGGAACTTTGGCTAGAGCGTTATAATTATATCCTCAATCGCGTCAGAATACTCCTCTTTTAAGTAGATCAGCTCACCGAAATGAACAACAGCACTCTTATAAGCACATCTTAATCCACGATCCCAAACAATAGTAGCAGTAGCTCAAGGGAGAAAAGAGGGAACTGACATAGTGTGATACTGTTTGGAGAATTTATTAAAGTAAAAGGTAGCGCACTTACATGAATATCGAATATATACAGCGTGCATAGAAAGAACATAAAAAGCCGGCCGGCATTCAGGAGCCCGTCCTCCTCTCTCACAACGTGATGGCGTCACTGCGTGCCTTCCCAGATGGGAATGCTGAATGCCGGCCGGCTTTTTATGTTCTTTCTATGCACGCTGTATATATTCGATATTCATGTAAGTGCGCTACCTTTTACTTTAATAAATTCTCCAAACAGTATCACACTATGTCAGTTCCCTCTTTTCTCCCTTGAGCTACTGCTAGTATTGTTTGGGATCGTGGATTAAGATGTGCTTATAAGAGTGCTGTTGTTCATTTCGGTGAGCTGATCTACTTAAAAGAGGAGTATTCTGACGCGATTGAGGATATAATTATAACGCTCTAGCCAAAGTTCGATCTGGTAAGCGCACCCACTATATGGTGACGGGCACTTGTGCGCATCTGAGTGTATTCAACCACCGTGGTGTTTTCATTTAGGACTACAACTGTTGATCGTTTATGGACTCTTTTATGAACTTTTTGAGGAGGAATTCCCATTAATTGTTATTTTTTATTTTCTATTTAAAAGTCTGGAATATATCAATTATTCACATTTCACATATATATAAAAATTAACATTTCTTTTTTAGGGGTTTTTATTTACAGGTTAATTTTATGTTGGCGCAGCTTTTTGCATTTTCTTATTGCTGTTAGGTGTTTGTATCACATTTATTGCTGCCGCCTTCCTTATAGATTGTTAGTAATTTTTGTTTGTTTCTTGCTTCACCTAAGCGCAGTTTATTTTTTCCTTCCAAGCATGCATGTGCACTGGTGCTTCTGGTCAGACTGGACAGCGACGCCTGCATGCTTGTGTACGTCAGAGCATGCCTCAGGTGCGTGTGCATACGCGACAGGTACACGTGCATGCGCAGCGGGTGCGAGCGTATGCATGCTAGTGCTGTTTGTCGCCAATAGGCTTTCAAAAGAACAGCAGCTTCACTTGTGCAGTGCTGTTTAATCTGCAGCTGTGTGCCTTGTAACCTGTATTCTGTCAGTTGATCATCTGTACCGACCCGGCTCTGATTGACCAACCCGTTATCTCCAACCCCGACCTTGGCTTGCCTGGCCCTGCTTTATCTCCTGCCTGTTTATCGGACCCTGCTTCAGCCTGCTGCATTTACATGCCTGATTACCTATCTGACCCGGCTTGTCTGACTCCGCTATTCCTTGCTGCCTTGCTCTGTGTATCTCCTGTGTTCACCTGGCTTGTCTCACCCAGTTCCAGCTCACTGCTGATCCTGCATCTACCAGCTCATCAGGTTGCTGACCTGCTCCTGCCTCTGCTGTCATCTGCAGTTCCAGCCATCCCTGGAAGATCCTCTTCCTGCTACTGCTATAACTTCCACAGGCACTCCTACCCCACTGCGCTCATGAGATCACTGTCCGCATTCCAGTGGCTCCTGAAGCAGGGCTGTAAGAGAGGTCTCCTCCTACAAGTCAGGCTCTACTACTAGGTACGTAACAGATAGCACGTTTAATAGCTATAACTTTGGGCAGAAGGGTATTGGAAGTACAAGTCCAAAGGGCAGAAGAGAAACACATTTAATTTTTCCAGACAGAGTGGCATTAAGTCCCTACAGGGATTCATCCCTAAAGAGGTGTCTTCCTTGCACGTGGCCAAATTTTGACCCTGACAATATTTAAAGATTCTCAAATTTTGAACACAAACTAGATATTTTCAGACTCTTGAGAGCTTATTTGAAGGTTAATGCATCCTTCAGAGACTCTAACAAGTGGATCATCATTCTCTGGGGCAAACACATAGGGAAAGAGGCATCGTTCACAACTCTAGCATCAAGATTTATTGAAAGGTCTTATTGGAGGCACACCAGGAAGTGAGAGGAAATCTCTCCAAGGTGAAAATTTGCCTCATAGATAGCTGTCAACTGAACAATTATCCTCATTGAAAGGTTTCCTCTCACTTCCTGTGCTGGTGACACCTAAAAATTTCCCCTCACTTCCTTTCTCTCTTAAAAAGTGTACCTGAACAAATAGAGTATGATGATTCTACCTTGCAGGAACTCAGTAAGCAAAACAAAAAGCAGGGAATCTAACGCTTCTCCACGCCCTCCAAAAAAAAAAAAAAAGTTTGGCTTTTAATTTTAAAGATAAAGATTATTTTAAGAGACTTTGTTACGTAACAAAAAGTACTTGTATATGACCTTTACCAAAAAAACTGTCTAGGCAGATAATGGGTGTCTGTAAATAAAAACAAAATGTGCAGCTTTGACCAAAGTTGAATAATGCCCTTGCTATAGGTGTGGGCTATCTATACCTATACCTGAAGCCTGACTGGAAATTTCCTAGTATATTGCTAAGTATATTGCTAAGAAAAGCCCCCTCACATGTGTTTTCTCTCTCAATGAAGTACCTCTGAGCTTGGAGATTGAGAGCTTTCTCCTGTGACGGTGAAGGTGAACAGTAATAACTAGGCACTGCCACCAATAAAGGTGAACTAATCTTCAAAGTGCTTGAAGTTCCAACTCAGTAGAAGTGCACACTTCCCCCTTCTTCCAAATCACAGCAACCCTCGTGATTATCCATTTTGACACTAAGGAGTTGATTTACTAAAGGAAAATCAACCCCTAAGTGGTCAATGTGATGATGCAGGATGAGTATCATGAGTACCCCCTTACCCTTAAATACTGGGTATTTCTATGAGCTCTATGTTTTTTTTGGTAAAGCTGGAGATAAAGTTGAAGGTAAGCAAATTACCAAAAATCTGTTATGCCTCGTACACACAATCGGATTTTCTAACAACAAATGTTGGATGTGAGCCCTAGTTGGCGGAAAGTCCGACCATGTGTATGCTCCATCGAACATTTGTTGTCGGACTTTCCGCCAACAAATGTTGGCTAGCAGGTTCTGAAATTTTCCGGCAACAAATTTTTGTTGTTGGAGTTTCCGATCGTGTGTACACAAGTCCACTCATGCTCGGAATCAAGTACGAGCCGGAAGCGCTCGGCCTTGTAAAACTAGCGTTCGTAATGGAGATATCATATGACTATTGAACTTCCTTTTTATCGGCTCGCCGTATGTCTTGTATGTCACTAAGTTTGTAATTGTTGGCGAACATTTGTGGGACTGTGTGTATGCAAGACAAATTGGAGCCAACAACCTTCAAACAAAATTACGTTGTTTGTTGTCGGAAAGTCCAATCGCGAACACGGGGCATAACTTTATCCAGAATGGCTAGCTTTAAAGAAGAACATCCTGAGACTGCATTATTATGCAAGTCAGAATTTAACACTGTGAAAAATTATAAGCCAACCCTCTACACCACATTTTTGTTAGGATTGAACCAAGTACCTGTTTGAGTCAGGAGGACTGCATAAGCACCCAGTTTTTCTTCGAAAATTGCTGCTTTTCTGAATATACACTGGATCGTGTTTTATGGTCGGTTCAAATGTCAAGTTGAGGTTATTTAAAACTAAAATGAACTAATATAAAACCTTATTTACAAAATTCCTAAACTGGATAAACTGAAAGCCTTATTCTTCAAATACTCACAGAGTGATTTGAGTTGTTTGGATTGACTTGTATTAAATATAGCCAACATGCATCAATAAAAAAAACATACACTTTATCTCAGCATATTAGCTCTTCTTTTAGATTTTTAATGGAATAAAAAGAAGCCATAAGCTTTTCTGAAGTACCTACAAATGTCAAGCACCAAATCTAAGACTATTATAGTACACATCTTTACGTAAAAAAAAAAAAAAAATGCTTCATGGGATCCTGTAAAATTCAAACAAGTCTATATTAACAACATTTCATTTTCACAAAAGCCATTAAATAATTGTGACACTTGAGCACAAGATTAGGCCTCCCACACCATGACCGATAAAAGCATTCACTGTCATACTCAGTCACATGGAATAATTTCTTTGGTTACATCATCCCTACTACATCTCCTCGTTTACTCATATGTCAAAAACAGAACAATTCTAAATATAGAACATTGGTCTCAACAATCACTTCTCTATAGTTTCTAATGGTAGCATTGTTCAGAACTCTATAAATAATCCAATTTCGTCTAAGTTTATTAAACTTTTAAACCGGATATCAAGAATATCTTGTTGCTTATTTCCATTTTGCTTTAAAGGGTATTTCCACTTTTGCAGCCAAATTGGGATAATACCTAAATTATATTTATTACATTTCCCCATTTACATAGCATAACTTAAAAATATATATATATTTAAAAAAATATTTAAAATGCCTCTTTCAGATGCTCTTCTCTGGAGCTCCCAGCAGGGAAAACATCATTTTAGTCCTCTTTGTTATGAGAAGACGGTGTGTGGAGCTATGTTTGCCAAAAGTAACCATATCTGTAATGTGCAAGTGAATAATATCTCATTAGTTTTAAAAGATTTAAACGCTGTGTTAACAAAAGTTTAAAGGTTTAGAAGCTGGGCCATTAACACAGGACCGCTGATAGAAATCATGGGGCCCTGTACAGCCTACCTGACGGGACCCCCTTCAGCCCCACCCCTGGTCCCTCCTTCATCCACACCCCTGGCCCTGCCCCTATAAATACAAGCTAGGGTATACATAAAGGCTAAATTGTGGGCGTGGCCAATTTAAAAATACGCACCACACGGAGCTGAAAAAGGGATGCGGTTTAAATTACGCTTAATTATTGGGCATGGCTTAAAGGGGTGCTGTTAATTAGAGTCTAAGATGACTGTGTGTAGGGTGCAGATGACACTATGCTGCGTTCAAAGCTGCACTGTCCAATTTCGTAGGCCCGTTTCACATGGGGCGGATCAGTAATGATCCGCCCCGTGATGATCCGCTCGCTCAGCGGGGATCGCTCCGTTGTCCCCGCTGAGCTGGCGGCGGACAGGGCGGTCTCCGCACCCTGGCTTTTAGGAAAAAAACTCAAGACCTTCCTCTTTTAGCAGATGATCAAAGCTCGCCACAGCGCCTAGAGGCGATTCAGTTCGCATTGTGCGCTATACAAGTATTTAATTCATTCATTCAGCTCTCCGCTCTCCTCTATGGGGGATCGGATGAGCACGGACCGTCTGTCCGTGTTCATCCGATCCGCTCTGCAGACGGATAGAAAAATAGGATTTTCCTCCGTCTGCAGAATCGGACAATTACGGAGGCGGACGATAGCGGGTGTCTGCGGATGTTTATCCGCAGACACCCGCTATCCCATAGGAATGCATGTATGTCCGTATTTCATCCGCAAATGGATGGATGAAATACGGACCTACTGTCCTCATGTGTGAAAGGGGCCTTACAGTCAAACAGTTCTACATGAAAAAGGAGATGCTATTTATGTCAGCTAAGCCACTTTAAAAAAAAAAAAAAAAAAACTTTTTTCTAAACTTTTAATGATATGTAATATTATGTCTAATTCCTCGTACACATGACCGGACTTTCCGGCAGACTAGGTCCAAAGGGATTAATCTGTTGGGCAATCCGATCGTGTATGGGCTAGTCCAGTGATGGCGAACCTTGGCACTCCAGATGTTTTGGAACTACACTTCCCATGATGCTTATGTACTCTGCAATGTAGTTGAGCATCATGGGAAATGTAGTTCCAAAACATCTGGGGTGCCAAGGTTCACCATCACTGGGCTAGTCTGATCATTTAAAAAAAAAAAAAATCCAAGGGAGCTAGAAATAGAACATGTTTCAAATCTATCCAACAGACTCAATTGCAACGGACTAAAATCGGGAAAACCGTTCGTCTGTGTGCTGGTCCGATGGACCAAATACGGCGCAAGGGAAGCTATTGGCTACTGGCTATTGAACTTCCTATTGAACTTCCTTGTTTAGCCCCATTTACGTCATCACGTTCAAAACGAATGGACTTATGAATGGACTTAGTCCGGTCGTGTGTCGCCAAGTCCGTTCGTTCGGAAAGTCCGTCAGAACTCCGTTGAAAGTCCATCGGACCTAGTCTGCCGAAAAGTCTGGTCGCGTGAGCATGGCATAAAGGCCGATTCACACCATGCCTGCATCTGAATTGAATCAACCTGCATGCAAAATGCACAGATTTTGCAATCTGCAGCAGGTGTCAATAAAAAGTGAATGACACTTAAAACACAGGTCACAAACGTAGTGTGTTTGCCCTGCACCTGCCAGCCCTGGGTCACCATGTGTTCTGGTTGCGGTGCATTTTAAAAAGTAGTGCATACACCACTTTTGGTGCATTGCAATTTTAGCCCATTCAAAATGAATGAGCTTGAAATTGCACTGCACAGACCCACGTGGGAATCGCACAGGAACGCACAGTGCGGTCCTGTGTGATTCAGCTTCAGGCATGGTGTGAACCAGTGATCTAAAAATTTAGACAGAAGTAATAAAAAGTGAGGTTTGCTGACATTGATGGCATCTCCTTTTTCATGTAGAACTTCTGTGAGAAATTGGGCAGTGCAGATTAAAACCCAAATTCTCACAGTCAGGACAGCTGTGCTACATGAAAAAACAAGCATTAGACTTTACATTGCAGTTAATGTAACTGGGCTAATCTGCAGTCCCCTGAGAATCCAGTTCCACTGCCACCATAATGCAGCTCATGTGTGCACACCAGAAGAAGGTGGGGAACGATCATCCTCGAAGCCGGCCACACCCCCTCCCGCCCACTCAAACTACAGGATCTGACAGTCAGGCTCCGCCTCTGAGATGTTTCGCTGGAGGGAGTGTTTATTGAGAGCAACTAAATGTAGACGTGTCGGCCTAAACTGAGGAATATAAAAAAAATGTATATATTTTCTGGTCTATTTTTGTTTATAGCGCAAAAAATAAAAACAGCAGAGGTGATCAAATACCACCAAAAGAAAGCTCTATTTGTGGGGAAAAAAAAGGACGCCAATTTTGTTTTGGGAGCCATGTCGCGTGACCGCGCAATTGTCAGTTAAAGCGACGCAGTGCCGAATCACAAAAAGGGGCCTGGTCTTTTGCCTGCGAATTGGTCCGGGGCTTAAGTGGTTAAAACTCTCAATACTCCCCAGTGACACCACCAATTGTGGAAGAGAGTTCCACATCCTTATTGCCCTGACAGTGAAAAAAAACCCTAAGCAGCTTAAAGGAGTTGTAAAGTCTCGTGCTGCAGCTGCCCTCCAGACCCCCCCCCCCTTTTCAGGAATTGTCAGGGAAAGTACTGTAATACCCCTGACAATTAAGAATTGCCTGATATATTACTTTTCTGTAAGATTACTTAGCCAGTGCAAAAAAAATGCAGGCAGGATACAATACTCGCCTTTAATCAAGAGCTGCCTCCTGCAATAATCTATTTTTTTTCCCCAAGATGTCCTTAAAGTGGTTGCAAACCCTCCTGGAAAGAAAAAACATCCTGCAAGATAAAGGCATAATGAGCTAGTATGCATAGTATACTAGCTCATTATGAATTACTTACCCAAGAACGAAGCCCCTCAGCCGTCCTCGTTTCCCCCTCCGGCCGTCGACATCTATCCTAGAGGTTACTTCTGGGTATCACGGCTCCGGTGCTGTGATTGGCTGGCTTCTGTCGAAGGGACAAGACAGAAAAAGATTTGCCGATCAGCTCACGATCAGCACTCTCTCAGCCAATGGCTGAAAGCGCTGACCAGAGTGTTCTGGTGGGGGGGGGCACCCCCCTGTCAGAACACAATAGAACAGCAGGGGAGATCACTGTACTAACATTGGATAGTACAGCGGCTGGGTTGAATGGAAAAACGACTAGTATGTACTAGGTTTTAGGACATACTGAGAGTGCAAGGTGTCAAGTAGGCATCCCACAATAACAGCCATGGCACCTTGTATTCAGTGTGTAATGGTGCCAAGAATGCCCCACATCACTGAAAACTGCCCACCCGAGAAAAGACAGAGGTCCCTGCAGTATCATGCTACCAGCCTGAAGACATCTACAAAGGGTAAGCAATAAAAAAAAGTACTACAATAAGTAACATCATGGGGGTGAGAGAAGGTGGTGAGCTTTAAAGAGGACTTTCCACCTTTATTTATTTTTACAGTCAGTCACTTACAAGTCCCTGAAGCCAAGTGACTTCTACTTCAAAGCCATTGTTTTCTAAGCATTATGGCTATTCCATGTCTTGAATTCAAGAGCTTACTTTAGCATGGTTCTTATGGGTATAAATCAGGGGTGCTCAACCCTTTGAAGAGAGAGGGCCAATTAAGCGACATGGTAACCGGTCACGGGCCACAATGAGTGGAGTGGGCCTTTGACAGGTCCGTGTCCACTCCGCATATGCAAAATGGACACAGTCCGCTCTACTCTATGGGCCCTTCGATCCGATCTGATGGACAGGGACGGATTTCCTTCTGTTTTGTTTTTTTAGTGGATCGGATTGGAGGTAGGCGGGTGTAAATAAACACAAGTTAATTTACATCTGCTGCTCCATAGAGGTGAATGGAGGGTCCGATTGGGTCGGACCGATCATGTGAAAGGGGCCCAAGGGTGCTTTCACATTGATTTGTTGCGGTTTACCAGCACCGCGTGTGCAGCGTAGTGAAACTGTGGCTTTTCTGTGGGTTAGCTGCACTTTGCCATAGAATCCTATTATATCCTGCAGGTATGGTGCACTTTCTGAAAGCGCACCAAACCTGCCGATAATAACAGAAGTCTATGCCTCCGTGCAGGTCACCCACAGGTGCACTGTGCTGCACCTGTGGATCAGTTTGAAAGTAGCCCAATAACCACTGCAGACAGATTTGCCCATAAATATACTGTGATTTTAGTAATAAACTTACTTTTAATAACAGTCTTTCATTCAGGTTTTGCTGGCTGTTGCTGTCCCAGGCGGATGCATTTGGTCACTCCATCACTCATCACTCCACCTGTGACAGGAGCCGGCGCTATACAGGAAGCATCGGCTTATGCGGCTCGGCTCTGCAGCCGCTTGCTTCTTCTACCACCAGCTTCATTCAAAACACTGATGCTCTGGGATGGCGGGTCGGCAACCCACGATCTGGGCTTACCAACCTGCCATCCCAGAACATGAGGTCGCGGGCCACATCAGAGGGCTCCACAGGCCATATGTGGCCCCCGGGCCACTGGTTGGGCACCCCTGGTATAGATGGTGTTGAACTAAAAGGGGCTATTTCAAAAAACAGGAAAAAATTATAAATAACGGGTATGCCACAAAGAAGTTATTCGGCTGGAAGTCATGGCTTATACACATAAAGTTATTTGACCTTTATTTGTTGTTTTATACTCTCGTTATTAGTACATCAGTGCCTGTGTGACCAAAACGTAAACTGTTGTAGCCAGAAATGTTCTCTAACAAGATGATAACACTGTTCATAAGTGAGCAATAAAATTGAACACAATCTTTCCTATCTAATTAGCTTCATCCTAAAATAGTCTAGAGGACGCAGATACCCAAAAGGAAATTTCGGCTTTACTACAGATATTGAAAAAACTAAATAAAATGCACAAGTCATTTTAATGGAAACTGGTACTGAGGGAACATATAGGCTGTCATTGTTGGCCATTACTTTTAAAATACTAGTAGATTTCATTCTTATCCTATAGTTTTAATACTCTATTCAAGAATAAAAAATTGTGGGGTTGGGTTTTAACCTGCTACGTACTAGTTCTCTTTCCCTGACTTAAAGCGGACGTAAACCCATCGATCTAACAGTTTGAAAAAACAGTTGCATGCCGGAAATGTTAACTGTCACATTGGTTGTGCTCTCAACCAAACTGTCAAACCATCCAATGGCTGGTGTCATAACTGATCACATGTACAGCTTCATGGCAGTTAAAGATTAAAGGGAGGACAAGATGGCAGCTTCCTTGGCTGAAAACGATAGGGGAGTTTACTTCCACTTTAAGGGGGTAAATCCTTTTGGGGCTAAAGTGGTTAAATATGGTGCCTCCACTTTAAGTAAAAGACAGAAGCCAAAGACAGCCATGTAGCTATGTGGTTATGTAGTATCTTCAAGAGGAGGTCAGCAGTAGCAAACCTACATAAAGAGGACAGGTATACCATCTTCACACTAGAACTTCACCAAAGCAAGCAGTCACTTCCATGTGGTCCTCTGTGGTTAGATGCAAAATCAGAAACAGCAATCCCAAATGCTAGGCGGATGCACCCCTCCTTATATGCGGGGATCCACAGTGAAAACTACAAAAACAAATGAACAAGAAGGCACACGCACCTAGTGCATTACTGAAAACATTTATTAAAGAGGGATTCCACCAAAAAAATCGGCTTCACTTCCCGGTTCCCTACTGCGCATGCGCGAGCCGCGCCGCGCAATAGAAAATCTCCGTGCTGTCACTGAGACCCGTGTGTGTCCCAGCAGACAGCGCGGCAGGGCAGAAAATGGCGTAGACTCCCACGGGAGTCTATGCCCGGAAGTGGGTGAAAATACCTGTCTTTGACAGGTATCTCCACCCCCCTCCCCCCTGAAAGGTGTCAATTGTGACACCGGAAGGGGGGAGGGATCCGATCAGCGGAGGTTCCACTTTAGGGTGGAATCCCGCTTTAAGTGATAAAAACTGCTACAAATGAATACTCACAAAGTAGCAACTGGTAAAAGCCAATGAACCACAAGATGCCACATAATGCAGACGCACATACTCCAATTACATCATAAAGGTGTAATACTGATGCGTTTCGGGGGGACGCACCCCCTTCCTGAGAGCCTAGCTCTGATATCTTGTGGTTCATTGGCTTTTACCAGTTGCTACTTTGTGAGTGTTTATTTGTAGTGGGTTTTTTTAATCACTAAATAAATGTTTTCGCTAATGCGCCTTCTTGTCCATTTGCTTTTTGTAGAACTTCACCAAAACATGTTGACTTTTAGATTTTGATACAGAGTGGAAGGATTAGAACTCCTGTTTGCTTTTTTATTTCTGTCTGAGTCCTGTTGTGCAGATTCTTCCTCTTAGCCCTTGTACACACTGTCGGATATCCTGATGGAAAATGTCCGATCGGACCGTGTTGTCGGATAATCCGACAGTGTGTGGGCTCCATCAGACTGTTTCCGTCGGAATATCCGACGGACCAAGTTTTAGAGCTGGGCTATAACATTTTCCAACAACATGATCCGATCTGACTTTGTCTGATCGTTTGTAGAGAATTCTGATCGGACAAAGTGCCACGCATGCTCAGATAAAATTCTTAGACCAAAGCTATTGGCTACTAGCCTGAACGTAGTCCCGTCGTAACTAAATTACATCATCACGTTACGAACGATCGGATTTTCCTACAACTTTGTCCGACCGTGTGTATGCAACACCAGTTTCGGACAAAATCCGTCGGACAAAATCCGACGGATTTTGTTGTTGGAATGTCCGACCGTGTGTACAAGGGCTTAGTTTGTCCAGGACCATTCAGAGGGACTGAGAGTGATAGGAAATTCAAGTTTTGTTGAGCCACCTGCACAGAAGGTAAGTTAAAATCTTCTATGGACATCCTCTTCTGGTGACAACTGCCCAAACTGGGATTTACACACACTTTGAGGAATTTTACAATCATTTCCAGTTATTCCTTTTATAATGCATTTAGAAACAGACAAAAATAAAAATCTCCCACACTGCTGAATACTAAAAAACAGTGGCCAAGCAATATCTAAACATTAAGGCTAAGTTCACACCACAGCATGGAGTGTCTGTCCGGTGCGTCCCCATTTTGTCTGAATTTGGACCTGAAACAGACCAAAGGATGCACAGGACTCCTGCACCAGAGTCGCTTCGAAAATGTGTGAACCGGCTCTATAGCGATCACAGTCTCCTGACATGCAAATTGGATGCGGGAAAAGCCACATCTAATTTGCAATAGTGTAAACCCAACCTTAAACAAGCCCCCACTGACCTCTCTAGCTGCAGGTACTCTGGATTATTTCATCCTCAAAATCCTTTGCAGCAAAAGATTTTTTTTTTTTTTTTCACTTTCTGTCTACAGCTCAACTCCCTCCATCCCTGACTTAAACCACTAATTCACTGCTTATTATTTGATCTTTGAGGATACATTGCTCCTCTGTTTGTAGCTACAGAAGTTAGAGAGGGCTTGTTTATTAAAGCCGATCTACATTGCATCTGAGCACCCCAAACAAAAAACACAAATTTTATTATTTTTCAATATTCAAAGCAAACTCCCCCATCCATCCATGTCACCATGCTTACTTTTGTTGACAAATCAGTTTGAAAATCACCCCCAAGCATTTCTGGCCATGGCCATCCTGACTAAGGGCAAATGATTTATTTAGCATTTACTTCCTGCAATCAATCATCCTTTAGCTCAAGCATGCATGCAGGAGAGAGCACTGATTGGAGAAAACCCCTCCTCCCCTCCTGAAGACTCCTGGGATGTATGACATCATTTGCCTAGGCAAGAAACCAGGAAGTAACTGAAGAAATTAAAGCAGAAGTAAACCCATCCATAAAACAGTTTCATGCCTGAAATGTAAGACTCCCATTGGTTGTGCTCTCAATCAAACTGTTAAACAATCCAATGGCTGGTGTCATGACTGATCACATGTGCAGCATCATGGTAGTTTTATATTAAACAGAGGCAAAGATGGCAGCTTCCTTGGCTGGAAACGATAGGGGGGTTTACTTACACTTTAAAAAAAAAATAACTTTAAAACAAGTAAACATTATATATTTTCCTAACTATTCACTAATGCTAGCAGCACAAGGATTAAAAGAGTGAAGTTCCACTTTAACTACTTGTTAAAAAAATGTAAAAATTTGAATGTCCATAGCTTGACACAGTTCCAGTTTAAAGTGACCCCGTTGCTAGTAAAACAATTCTGTTTAAAATCCCTGCCTGCAAAGAAAAAGACTTGATCGGACTTTCTGCCAACAAGCTCACATCCAACATTTGTTGTCGAAAAATCTGATCGTGTGTACGGGGCATTATACTTAAAGTGGTAATAAACCCAAAAGCAAACATTTATTTAGTTGCAGTTTATCAATTCTTAGATGTGGTGGCTAAATTGATTTTCTTTTATAGGCTTCATTTCTTTTATTGTTACCTGGCAATCTAGCCAGTAAGTCTGTTGTTTTGCAACAGAACACGCTGTCCTGCATTTAAGGAGTTAATACAAACCATAAAACACTGACAGGGGTACTCACAATAAGCACATTTTATTTATTTATGTAAAACCTTCATCCTAAATGGAACAAAAAAAAAAAACTGTTGCTGTAAATTCTGTAAAGTATTATCTGGCGTTTTGGCTTCAATTTGTTTAGTATATCTAAATCTGCTAGTACATCTAACAGCCCCCTCCACCGAAATGACAATGCTGCTGTTCAAAAGTGTTCATCTGCTTGTTCGTTCAGATTGGAGGCACCTAAATACAGCAATTTTCCTTCCCTATGTGCCTCTTCCCCTGACTTCTCTGTCAGGTTTGATGGCATGACTATCAAGCCACCCCCAGCCACCCATCCAATCAATGTAAAAAACTTGGCCCCCCTTTATCTACACAACATCTCCAAAACATGCCGATTCCCACACCATAAAGCTTCTAGTTTACTCTATGGTCATCTTTCCCCTCAACTACTGCAACTCCCTCCTCATTGGCTCACCTTTACATAGGCTACCCCCAGTTCAGTCCATCATGAATACTCCTGCCAGACTCATTCACCTTACCAACCGCTAAGTGTCTGCTACTTCTCTCTGCCAATCCCTCCACTGGCTTCTACTTACCCAAAAAATTCAATTCAAAATACTAATAACAATTTCCAAAGCCATCCACAACTCTGCCCCAGCTACATCACTAACTTAGTCTCAAAATACCAACCAAATCATTCTCTCCCGCCCAAAACCTCCTGCTTTCTAACTCCCTTGTCAACTTATCCCATGTCCACCTCCAGGTCTTCTCCCGAGCCTCTCCCATCCTTTGGAACTCCCTACCCCAATATGTACAGCTATCTGCTACACTTTTAGGATATCCTTGAAAACCCTTCTCTTCAGAGAAGCCTATCCTACCCTAACCAACAAATGTAATCCATCAGCTCATCCCCCCAGATTTACCTTTTTTTTCTTTTCCAATAATTTTTATTCAATATTTCAAAGGAAAAATACAAAGCTCTAACAACTGGCATGTAAAACAGTCAAAATTCCAGATACTTCCAGAGGCTTCCTGATAACGTCAAACGAGGAAACATATGTCAAGGCGTAACATTTCTTGTCACGTCACTTCCGGGTCCCTGCCTTCTTGTTTCACCAAGTGGCCAGTGGCACGCACGCCAGCCCTAGAGTGCCAGCGGAGGGGCTCCTACGTTTATTCTAAACAGGCTTTTCCAGTGCCGGGGAGGGCATTTGGCAATGTAAGCAGCTTGTAAATATAGTTTTAATTTGTCTTTTATAAACTGTATTTCACTATATTGGTTACCCTTTTTTATGACATATGATGCAATGACAGAGTGGAGGAGAGTTGCTCAAGAATCCTGACAGGGGAAAGAAGTGTTTGAAGGAGAGTCACCAACCTAGGCAATTTCTGACCTTCTTTTTAGTTAAAGCGGAGGTCCACCCTAAAGTGGACCTCCGCTCATCGGAACCCTCCCCCCCCTCCGGCGCCACAATTGGCACCTTTCAGGGGGGAGGGGGGGTGAGGATACCTGTACAGTACAGGTATCTGCACCCACTTCCGGGATAGCTCTCTGCGGAAAGGGGCGTATATTACGCCCCTTTCCGCAAGTGCCCGCCCCTTTCCGCAAGTGCCCCGCTGCCTGCTGGGAAAACAAACAGATCCCAGAGGCAGCGGGGACCGTCCTTATTGCCCAGCGCGGCTCGCGCATGCGCAGTAGGGAACCGGGAAATGAAGCCGAAAGGCTCCATTTCCTGATTCCCATACCCAAGATGGCGGCGGCAGCACCCGAGAAACGATCTACAGATCGGCTTCGGGTGCCGACATCGCGGGCGCGCTGGACAGGTAAGTGTCACTATTTTAAAAGTCAGCAGCTGCAGTATTTGTAGCTGCTGGCTTTTAAAAAAAAAAAAACGCGGAGTCCCGGCGGACTCCCGCTTTAAAGGGGTCATGGTCATTTGGTGAGTGTTATTCCAATTGAGAACTATTGGGTGTTTAAAGAAGAAGGTGGTGCTTGTTGAAATATTATCTCACGTTGAAAATTAAGGACTCCACTTGTCCAGAATATTTCTATGGATATTATTAACTTAAAGGACTGCACTGTTGATATTGTTTTTTTGGTCTATAGCACTTTATTCAAAAGGACTGAACTGCTGATAGTGTTTGCTGTTTACAGCACCTAGCATTTTCATAGGTTGTGTATTTATCTGTAGCGCCCCCTCACTTTTACAAATATTCCAGATACAGTGCAACCCAGAAAGTATTCACAGCGTTTTGCTTTTCCCACATTTTTTTTATATTACAGCCTTATTCCAAAATGGATTCAATTTACAATTTTCCTCAAAATTCTACAAACAATAACCCACAATGACAATGTAAAAGAAGGTTGTTTAAAATCTTTGCAAATTTATTGAGCCATGAAACTCAAAACTGAGCTCAGGTGCTTCCTGTTTCAAGTGATCATCTTTGAGATGTTTCTACTACTTGATTGGAGTCCACCCGTGGTAAATTCAGTTGATTGGACATAATTTGGAAAGGCACACACCATACAGGGATATGGGAAATTGTTATAGACATGTACACCTACACAGGTTGACCTGGATAAACTATTGTCTTTTTTCAGCCTCACCTACTATGTAACTATGAATTGTCTGTAGACCTCTGAGACAGGATTGTATTGAGGCACAGATTTGGGGAAGGGTACAGAAAAATATCTGCAACAGTGAAGGTCCCAATGAGCACAGTGGCCTCCATCATCTGTAAATGGAAGAAGTTTGGAACCACCAGAACTCTTCCTAGAGCGGCCTGCCCAGCCAAACTGAGCGATTGGGGGGAAAGGGCCTTAGTCAGGGAGGTGACCAAGAACTTAATGGTCACTCTGACAAAGCTCCGGTATTTCTCTGTGGAGAGAGACAAACCTTCCAGAAGAACAACCATCTTTTCAGCACTCCACCAATTAGGTCTGTATGGTAGAGTGGCCAGACGGAAGACACTCCTCAGTAAAAGGCACATGATGGCCCACCTGGAGTTTGCCAAAAGGCACCTGAAGGACTCTCAGACCATGAGAAACAAAATTCTCTGGTCTTACGAAACAATGATTGAACTCTTTGGCCTGAATGACAAGTGTCATGTCTGAAAGGAAACCAGGCACCACTCATCACCTGGCCAATACCATCTCTATAATGAAGCATGGTGGTGGGAGCATTATGCTGTGGGGATGTTTTTCAGCAGTAGGAACTGGGTGACTAGTCGAGACCAAGGGAAAGATCAATGGAGCAATATACAGAGGCATCCTTGATGGAAACCTGCTCTGGAGCTCAGACTGGGGTGAAGGATTATCTTTCAACAGGACAATGACCCTAAGCACACAGCCAAGGTAACAAAGGAGTGGCTATGGGACAACTCTGTGAATGTCCTTGAGTGACCCAGCCATAGCCCAGGCTTGAACCCGATTGAACATCTCTGGAGAGATATGAAAATGGCTGTGCACCGACACTTCCCATCTATCCTAATGGAGCTTGAGAGGTCCTGCAAAAAAGAATGGGAAAAACTGCCCAAAAATAGGTGTGCCAAGCTTGTAGCATCATACTCCATTGACTTAAGCCTGTAATTGGTGTCAAAGGTGCTTCAACAAAGTATTGAGCAAAGGCTGTGAATACTTATGTACATGTGATTTATTTTGTTTTTTTTTAATACATTTGCAAAGATTTCAAACAAACTTCTTTCATATTGTCATTATGAGGCATTGTTTGGAGAATTTTGAGTAAAATAATGAATTTAATCCATTTTGGAATAAGGCAGCAACATAACAAAATGGAAAAAGTGAAGTGCTGTAAATATTTTCCAGGTGCACTGTAAGCATACCGGAATGTGATACATTACAAGAGGAAAGAATAACATGGTTTCCTACAATTTTTTTTTTTTTCCATAAGGTTTGTATTGAGATTGAAGAACATGTATAGTATAATGTAATACAGAAACATCTAATACAAAGTAAGAGGTTTTGTAACACTGTCATAACATATCGAAGGCACGAGTAAGTATGTCCTCATGTTATGCTGTGCTACACAAATTATTGGTGCTATACAAATCTTGTATAATAATAATAATAATAATAATAATAATATCTGGGGAACAATTTCCTCTTCCAAATACTTTTTTTATATATATTTTTTTTCCAATTGTGTTATTCCAATTGTGTTATTTCTTATTACATGGATCAGCCTGTTTAGCAGAGCTAATTGAGTATAGAAGTACCCTGAATTACTTTTCATTGTTTAACTTGATACTTATGCACACATGTCTGTTGTGCCACTTGAAATAGTGATTTTGCTCATAAACTTTTATTACGCCCATTTACACATGACCCTTGCTTTACGGGCTGGAAACACGATATCCTTTATATACAGGTTCTGATGAGAAGAGACTGAGAGGTTGTAAATAAAGACAAACAGATGTGAGCAATGGGAGGTGTGGATGTTAACTGACCAGAACAGATCTATCATAGATTTACATATACAAAATAAATGTATTCTACGTACTCCAAGCCAGGCTGGTATTGAAAGAGCTAAACAATGCATATCATTCAGATTTTTTTCTTTCTTTTTTTGGTGTCTTTTTAATCCCTTCCACTGAGCTCATATAATATGTTAATGTTTTTGAATGATAGAAGCACAAATATACTGTATAAATTGTTTAGGCCAACCTATGCTCAAAATAGGACTCAACACCCTCAACAAGCACCGTCAAGGGGCCTGGTTTAGAAGGGGGGCGCTCGCCAGGCTGCTTGCTCAGATAAGGGTTATTTATTACTATTTTGGCGCAGGGTTCCCCTTAAAATCCCCTTGAAGGGCCTGGTGTGGATTTTGGGAGGGGAACCCCACACCATTTTTTTTGTTTGGTTTGGAGTTCCCCTTAAAGTGGTTGTAAACCCTTACAAACCACTTTGACCTACAGGTAAGCCTAGATTAAGGCTTACCTGTAGGTCCAAGCAATATCTCCTAAACCTATATGGTTTAGGAGATATTTGCCCGAAACGGGCACCGCTGTCTACGGTGCATGCGCAGTAGATAGCGGCGTGCAGGCGCACTGAGCGCGGCATTCTCAGCGACGGAGCTGCCGCACGTGGCGGCTCCCGTGCGCATGCGTGGGAGTGACGTCATCGCGGCTTCGCCGAATGACAGCGGTGGAGCTGCGAGACCCCACCAACAAGATGGATGCGGTGGACTACAGGGGACAACGGCGACTTCGCTGGCTCCTGTGTCAGGTAAGTGACACATAATGGGCTACTATGCGATGCATAGTAGTCCATTATGCTTTGCCTTTGCAGGGAATGAAAGAGGAAGTAAACTCATCAGGGTTTACTTCCTCTTTAATATCCATACCAGACCTGAAGGGCCTGGTATGGACTGGGGCGGGGCCATGCGCCATTGTTTTGAATGTTTTTTTACCTATATTTCTGGGAGCCAACAATTCATTACAGCCACGAGCAATTTTAAATGCCATTTTTTTTCTTTTAGAAATGTAATTTTGTTGCGGTACTGTAATAAACATCAGAAAGATGCTCTACTTTACAGACAGACTAAGGGGCCCCCAGGCACGACATTTAACCACTTTTGCCCCAAAAGGATTTACCCCCTTAAAGTGGAAGTAAACTCCCCTATCGTTTTCAGCCAAGGAAGCTGCCATCTTTGTCTCTGTTTAATCTTCAACTGCTATGGTGCTGCACATGTGATTCGTTATGACACCAGCCATTGGATGGTTTGATAGTTTGGCTGAGAGCACAGCCAATGTGCAGTTAGCATTCCCGGCATGCCTTTTTTTTTAAACTGTTTAAATCGATGGGTTTACTTCCACTTTAATGACCAGGCAATTTTTTGCGATACGGCACTGTGTCGCTTTAACTAACAATTGCGTGGTCTTGTGGCACATGGTCACATGGTGTGTAGAAGGAAGCTCTGAGTGATTAGCAGCCTCCTGGGAGTTCAGTGCTGTGTGCTGTAGGAAGTCCTGATAACAGATAGATAAGACATAGAGAGTGTGCCGTAAATCAGGGGAGATCTGGGCATGCTCAGTGACATCATTCTAAAGAACAAAAAGGATTACAACAATACTAAGCAAGTAAGGAGATATCTACAAGCAGTGTTCATAAGGGTTTTTTATGCTGATTTACATGGGACAAAGTTGTGGGGGAGGGTTTACAACCACTTTAAATAGGTTTATGACAAATTCTATTCAAGACCTTGGACATTCAAGCTGATCTTGCCCACTTTGCAAAAGTAATGCTTAAAATTAAAGGGGAACTAAACTCTGGAGGGTTTGCCAGAATTGGCATGCAGGGGGCAAAGGACTAGTCATTAGTAGTGCCCGTGGTTTGCCTGCAGCTGACCTTTTCCCCATTACAACCTTACTATGCTTTATCCTGGGTGTCTGTGTGGAGGCGGCCATCTTGGTGGAGGCCGGATTTTGCTTCTTTGTGTCAGAGCTTCCAACAAGGTGAACAGTGACCTGTACAGTAGTGAAATTGCCAAATCTCACTCCAAATCTCCTGAGACCAGCAGTGCCTTAGATCTCACAAGCAAATATAGAGCTGTGAGACTTTAGGCACAGAGGAGCCTATGCACCCTCATAGACCAGTAAGGATACTGTGAGTCTATTCAAGATAAATATAACCCCTATAAGGAAGTATATTCCCTATAATTTAGAAAATCTTTACCTTTTGAGTTCAGTTCCAGGCTGATGTCTGCAAGTTATCTGCTGCTGTCGAAATTACTTTAACATACCTACTATTATATTAAAGCGAGTTCATCACCACCCGGTTTCTTTTTTTTACAGCTGTGAACTATTATATACCAAAATATAGTGCAATTACTGTGCTATGCAAAGGAAGAAAGAAAAAAAGTATCTAGCATAGAGAAAGCACAGGACATTGTTCACAAATACAAGAAGCCCACAACACATTTCCCACAAGTCATTATGAGAAATTATAGTAAATGTAATGAATATTCTCATGCCTATATATTTAACAGCTCCCTTCACTATCAGTACCCATTAACATTACATTACTTTCCATCATTTCACATCTGGACAGATGTCAGTTCACCATATGTACCATATGTACGTATATTCACCTGAAGTGTCAAGCAGGAAGCCTGATTCGGTCTTGCCATGTCAAAATAAGAATAAAGCTTGACCACTTAAAGCGATTATAAAGGGTAAAACATTTTTTTGTTTTTTTTTAATCTATACTTTATCTTTATCTATACTTACCTCCTCTATGCAGTGGAATTGCCCAAAGCAGCCTTGAATTTCCTCTTCTCGTGTCCCCCGCTGGCGCATCTGCTTCCTCCTCTCTGTCCAGTGCCCCCATTTGAAGTTGCTTCCCTTGGAAGCACTGGTGCATGCTCGCACCTGAGCGCCACTGCTGCGCCCATTGGCACAGACAGTGGGACTCGGACCTACCCCTCTTCCTCGTCACTGGCTTTGATTGAAAGCACTTGGATCTAATGACTCCTGGTGCCCCAGCGAAGCCAGTGAGACATGGAAGTGAGGGGAGAGAAGAGCTGCAGACGTGCATGGCACTGGATCCAATGAGGGCTCAGGTAAGTAAGATGGGGGGGTGAGGGGGATGGTGATGCCTAAACATTTTTTACCTTAATGCAAAGAATGCATTAAAGTGGTTGTAAACCCTTACAAACCACTTTGACCTACAGGTAAGCCTAGATTAAGGCTTACCTGCAGGTCCAAGAAATATCTCCTAAACCTATACGGTTTAGGAAATATTTACTAAAAGACAGTGACAGTGGCGGCATGCGCACGGGAGTGACATCATCGCTGCTCTGGCGCTGTGAGTGGCCGGAGCAGCGATACCCAGAAGAAGATGGATGCTCCGGACTACAGGGGACAGCAGTGACATCGCTGGCTCCTGTGTCAGGTAAGTGACACATAATGGGCTACTATGCGATGCACAGTAGCCCATTATGATTTACCTTTGCATGGAGACAAAGAGGAAGTAAACACAACAGGGGTTACTTCCTCTTTAAACAGTAAAATTTGGGGGGGAGGCAAACAGTATGCCAAGCTCCGCCCCCCCGGACGGTAGCACTTACCCCATCACCGGTGGCTTCCCATTCTCTGATCTCCCCGGGTCATCACAGCGATGGTGGTGGGGGCTTCCATTTCCTCGACCCTCCTCCGTGGCCAATCAGGAATCTTCTCTTGTCTGTCAATTGGAAAACGGGTCTCACACCCGCTTCTGATTGGTAGAATTGAGGATCAGTGTTTCAACAGTGAATATTCATTTGCTGTTGTAACACACATGGGTGGGCTCCATTCGCATTCTCTGTGACCTGAGCCCACTTTATTTTAAAGCCTATTAGAGCCTCTGGCTCTAAACAGGTGCTTAAAAAAAAAAAAACGCTGGCCATTGTAATTTATGTGCCGGGTGCCTGGTGTGTGCCATGGGAGTGTACCTCTCCAAAGTGATCACCTTTCCTAAGAATAGCTGTCTCCGCAATCAGGCAGAGTGCTGGCTCTGTTTGCAACAGAGATAATGGAAAAATAGAACGCTGGATAGCCGCACTCCAAAAAGTTCACCTTTATTTAAAAAAAATAATATCACAGCATCACAGGGCAATACAGACTAACTGCACAGGCCTGACGCGTTTCACACCAGATATGGAAGGGGCCGGACGCATGAATAGGGGGTGGCTGCGGCAGCCCATTGCATATGGGGAGTGGCATGGAGAGAGGGGAGCGGAGCCCGGACATCTCTAATGGACATGAAAAATTGAGTAAGCTGCGCTAAATCATAAACCCACATAAAATTCAATGAAGTAAAAAAAATTAGACAAAATGTCAATAATAATGTGCAAAATTGCCCTATTACCCCCAGTCCTAAAGAATAAGGGTTATAGGATAATTGATCACAGTGAAAAAAAAGAAAAACAAAAAAAAATATATAAAACAAAATAGTGAACACCCAATGTGTAATTATATAAACATTTAAATTCCAACAGAATTTCATGACCCTCTGTAGTGGGGGGGTCATGAAATTCTGGTAAGGAGTAATTTTGGCTGTATGGTGGTGGATCAAGCACTTGCTACACAGTAGAAGATTTGACGATTTCATCTATATTGGACTCTGTTGGAATTTAAATGTTTATATAATTACACATTGGGTGTTCACTATTTTGTTTTATATTTTTTTCTGTTTTTTTTTTTTTTTCACTGTGATCAATTATCCTATAACCCTTATTCTTTAGGACTGGGGGTAATAGGCCTAATTTTGCACATTATTATTATTGAAATTTTGTCTAATGTTTTTTACTTCATTGAATTTTATGTGGGTTTATGATTTAGCGCAGCTTACTCAATTTTTCATGTGTTTTTTTCTGTAATTATGTAATACAGTCAAGCCGCAGCTGATCAAAGTTCCATTGTGGACGATTAGTATAATATTTTTTATCATAGCGCAGTTTCCTTTTTTCCAATCTCTAATGGACAGGCCGCCCCTGGCATTACATTAAAAAAATGTTTAGGCTTTAAGACCAATTTAACTAAACATCAAAATATCAGATATTAGAGTTTAAAACTATTAGGCCAGTTGCACACAGAAGTACTAATTTGCTGATGTTTACACATGAAATTGCTGACTGAAAGATTGGGAGTAAAATGTGTGCAAATACCTGAGTAATGTTGAGTATAGGTGAGTAAAGGTGCGTAAGCCTATAGACTAGTACAAACCAGTAAAATTCTTCTTCATTGCAAGTGTTGTAATAGATTCATTTATACTCATAAACATGCTTATCCTTGCAAGAGGATTAAAGTGTTACTAAACCCACAGCAATAAAATCAGTCTTTAAATGCAGTAAAGCATGCTTGTTACACTCACTGTGGAACCTAAGGGGTTATTCCTCCGCATTGTGTAAAAAGGCTGTTTGATCCTGTCTTCTCTGATCCTTACCTTTTTCCACGGTCCCTAATCCTTCTCCTGATTCTACAGTGTGCACTCTGCACATGCTCAGTTTGGTGTGTATTGCTAGAGATTTTTTCTTTTTTTTGGGAGGGTGCATGTGATCAGTACAGGGCTAATCAGCACTGTCCAGACAGAGGGTCAGGCGTCAATCAGCCTCATAGGACAGTCAGAGGAAAATGAAAACTCCTCCTACAAGCTTTAACAAGTGCTCTGCTGGACACTGATAGAAGTAATTTATGGGCACTGATAGGCTGTACTGATGGGCACTGATGAGGGGGCACTTATGAGCACTGAGGAGGCGGCACTGAAGGGCACTGATTAGGTGTCACTGACGAGGAGGCACTAATATGCGCACTAATGGGCACTGACAGGTGGCACTGATATGCGACACTGATGAACACTGATAGGTGGCACTGATAGGCAGCACTGGTGGCCACTGGTAGGCAGCACAGATATGTGGCACTGATGGGCAGCACTGATGAACTGCACTGATGGGCATTGATAGGTGGCACTGATTGGCAGCACTGATTGGTACAGATTGGTGTCCCTGATGGGCACTGTTTAATGTCACTGATGGGCACTGCTGGGGCTGTACTGTAATCAGGGCACTGATGATCAGTGGCCTGATTACCTGTACCGGCCTCCCCTGCGAGAAGGCGCTTCTGATCGGCTCTCCTCAGCTCACACTCTGTCAGTGTGAGCTAAGGAGTGCCAATAAACACTACTTTCTTGTTTACATGGGACCGGCTGTGACTGGACAATCCAATCACAGCCGGTCACATGGGTAAAGAGCCACGTCATCGGCTCTTTATCGAGATCGGGGACACGTCGTGTCCTAGCAACATGTCGAGATCACAAACGCTGTACTGCGTGCCACTCCACCGGGCAGCGGTTCTGGGGCACTGTCATATGACATTGTCCCAGAATTAGAGTGCACCCCGCCCACCGTCATTTTACTATACGTCAGACGGGAAGTGTTTAAATAAAGAATTAAAGCCTAATTTCACTCAAAATTTAAAAGAAAACACAAAAACTAGCACAAGGCACATAACTTACAATCAGTGTCAGTGTGCTGATGGCTCTTTTTTTAGGTGAGATCCTCCTCTTTCCATGCTCAAACCTCACCCAACCTCCCAATCTTCAGGTATGGCGTTGGGTTATTAGAACTAAGGGACTGTCTCAGCTATCATCCAGAGAGCCCAACTATGCCTGACCTTTCTGCTCAGCTGCTCTATTCATAGAATGCTTGATAGGTCTGCACCCTCCATTCATAGATCCTGTTTAGTTAATAAAGGCTGTAATATGGCTTCTATAAATAGTGAAGCTGGCTGGAAAGGGTGTGCAGCAGGGCTCAAGTCCTGCAGGGAACACATGGGAATGGAGTTCCTGTACTTTTTCCACAACAGGAACTCAGTTCCCGTTAGCAGCTGGGTCCTGCAAGACTTTGAAGTATGCGAGGTGTGTGGCACATGCTACACCAGCAACTGCCGACACAGCTCACAATAGTAAGTGCCGCACACCTGACCATATAGGCATTGCCAGTAGGGGGCCCCATGACAGCTTCCGCTTTGATCTACCTGTCAATCACAGCTAGCTGACGGGTAGATCAGGTCTAGGTCTAGCTGACGGGTAGATCAGGTCTAGGTCTAGCTGACGGGTAGATCAGCTATTCTGCTCACAGGACAAGCAGGGAGAGAGGTGAGCTGAGGGAGGAACATCAGTTTGGGGTGGTAAGCTGAGCACAATACCTGGCAAAGTTTAATACCAGGAGGGAAGTTTATGTGGAAATATGTGAAGGGTTGGAATAGCAGTGAGTGTGTGTTTGGAGCCCCTGCAGAGTTTGCAGCCCCCCCAAGCTAACATACATCTCCTAAGCAGGAACATATCACTATCTCCCCAAGCATTCTGTCCAGATAATGTGCAGTTAATTTATGACCTTTCCGTTTAACCCTGTGTTATCCAAACTCTGTTCAATGAAAAGCGTAAACTCACCACATAAACACTCTATATACAAAATAACATTCCCCAATAAATATCAGAACATGATGTTCACATTTGCATGGAAGCACAATTGAATGAATGCTGATTATTCAGAGAATTACCGTATTGATGTTTATTGAGGATTGTTTTTTTTTTTTTATGTACTGTTAAGCTTCATACACACAATACGAAAATTGGATGAAAAATTCCACTTTTGAAGTGTTCGTGCATATGAGCGTATCATTTTTTATTTTTTTTGGGTGGGGGAGTGGATCTTGGGTGGGAGTTCCCACACTTTTTTCCCCAGGACTTGACCCCTGGGTGTGCAGAGTTGGGGACTTTTGATGAGAGCCCGTGAGAACCCATTCATTTTATTAACCCCTGCTGCACTGGAAGATTGGGAGGGGGGGGCCATGGACGGAGGTGGATTTCTCTAAAGCCCCATACACACTATCAGTTTTTCTGCTGAGTTTTTCCTTCAGATTTACCAAAACCATATAATATGAGGTCAAGCCTTAGGAGTTTCCATTTGTATGCAATCAGGCCGTCCCTTGTACTACATGGTTTTGGTAAATCTGATGGAAAAACTCAGCAGAAAAACTGATAGTGTGTATGGGGCATTAAAAGAAGAACCATCATCTTCAGAGACACCTCCTACTGAATACTATTTATGTTGTTTGTGTTGCTGCACTTAGGCTGGAAAAAAAAATGAAGGCAGAAAATAAATAAATTTGTGTAAATTCAGTTCAAGTTCTCTGATTGCTTCTGCTCTCAAATCTTGTATTCATTATTAGTTTTTGTGGTCATTAATCATTTTATTTCATTTCAGTCAGTTTGGAGAAATAAGTTTTGTGTTAATCCATGAGAAAAGTGTATAACGGAAAAATAAAAATATTTCATAAAGCAACCGGTAAGCTTGTTAAAAAAAAAATGCCAGTTTTTTGCCCTTGGCTTTACAAATAAAACATTTTGTAGTACAGAATGCATTCATCAAATCTAAAAATAAGACTGTTTTTAACATGTTAACCAGCATGTATCCTATTTGTCAAGTTCAAGGTCTACCCAACTTGCAAAATAAAAGCTGAATTCCAGGAAAATAACTACATTTGTGGAAGGGAGGAATTATATGGAAACTATTTTACCTGACAAAGGCAGAGTCGTTTTCAGAGTTAGTGCCGGACTAGACCAGGGCAAGGAGACCTGCGATTTCGGTGCTTTGGCTCCCTGATGGAGAAAGTCTACATAATTTCTGAGATGTTCTTAGCCCCTGTACACACGGTTGGAGAATTCGACAACCAAATCTGTCGGATTTTGCCCGTCGGATTTTGATGGGACTACGTTCAGGCTAGTAGCCAATAGCTTTGATGTAGGAATTTGATCTGAGCATGCGTGGCACTTGGTCCGATCAAAATTCTCTACACATGATCGGAGTATGTCCGATCGAACCAGTTGGTCGGGAAATATTTCCAACAAGTTGGAAAATTGGGTCCGACGGATATTCTGACGGAATCAGTCCGATGCATACCACACACAGTCGGATTATCCGACAACACGGTCCGATAGGACACATTCCGACGGATTCTCCGACCGTGTGTACAAGGGCTTAGATGATCCTGCTTGAGTTTCATTTATTTTTCACACAGAAGAAGATTTTTGGGACACTTCTCATAAACTGTATGTGTTCTGTACTTATAGACTGAGAGAGAGCTTGCACTTTGTTACAGTGAATAAAGATTTCATTTGGAATTGTTGGTATACTGTTGTAACTGAGAAGAGTTCTGCTGAAGTAAAGTTACATCATCTTCTCCATGCAATCTGACAAAGTGGACATTAAATCATTCTTATGCACAAAAAAGGTTTTGGGACCTGGATTTTGGAGACTTTGTAGAGACTTGGGAGGGAAGAAGTCTCTAGCTCTGGGTCCAGGTTTTGCGAACAACTAGCAAACCATTTGTGCCCAGGCCTTTTGTGAGAGAGGTGACTAGTGTCTAAGGGCTTCGCCCAAGTGGCTAGAGGAGGTATCTGCCCTGGAATCAGGAGGGCTTCATCTAGGAGACCAGTGGGAGCCATTCAGTAGGGATCTGCTAGGTGCATACCTTAATGTATCTATCCTTTGTCACACCCACTTGTTTTTTCATAAATTTATTTAGCTATTCTATGTTATTATCCTTCACTGAAGTTTTCTATTTCAATATGTTTATTAAAATTTTAGGTGAACAAGAACAAGAAAGTATAGTGTGCACATTAAACACCCACGCAGGGGCTACAAACATAAAAAGTAATCCACAGGGCAAACCATCATAATTAACAGGTAGCATAATGTAACTAGGGGAGGATCTCAAGGTAGGCTACAGTATAAAGTGTCCTGTCCCCTTCACCGTCCCTAGACGGGAAGCCCGTCTCCTATTACCCCCTTCTATGGGGGGCAGCCGTGATTGCTAGGAACGTTAGAGGCTATTAAGATAAGTGGAAAGAGCTAAGAAACAAGAGAAAGAAGGTCAGAGTAAAGAATAGGGAGGGAAGGGACAGTTGAACTTGGGCGCGGACGCTCCACCGAGGGGATTCAGACCAGGCCTAGGCATGCTGCTTGGAGTGTAGGGAACTCGTACGAGATCCACGGCTCCTAGATCTTGAGAAATTTAGCGTGTGAATCGTGCACAATGCTGGACATGCGTTCCCAAAGTAGCATAGCAGTCATACGTGTCTTCACCCCTTGAAAATCTACTGGGTCTTCCAGGCCTTGGCAATGGTCTGCTTAGCAGCTATAAAGAGGTAAGTGGTAACTGGGGGCCTCGCAAGCCTGGTATCGGAAAATGCAATAGGGCTGGCCTGGCGTCCCATCGGACCGTTAGATGGAAGAGTGTCTGCAGCAAACTGAAAACCTTAGACCAAAACCCCCCCAGCCTCGGACAGGACCACCACGTGTGTATAACATCACCCTGCTGTCCACAGTTGCAAAAGCATCTGTCAGTACTTCCAGGGAAGGCCTGAGCTGTGCGGGTCGGTACCCAGACTGAAGTTTTGTATTGTCAATTAATTTCTTCCAGACTCTTCCCAAATCTGTAACCCTTGACTACTGAAAAGTGGGATATCTCAGCTGGTTATTCATCTTATTAGCAATAAAATTTGAGACAACTCTTCTCTTCCTAGTAAGACACCTGCCTGCCAACTTGTTGTGCTGGATGACGATACTCAAGACCAGAGTTACAACCTTAAAATTACAATAATATTGACTATTACAAAAATTCCACAGTCAGTGGGTATGGGTTATTCAGTAGAATGTGGAGGGCTCCCCTGCCAGTTTGGAAGGAATATGAACCTTGCAGGTTTCTGTTGCGTGTTTTTCATATACAATATTATTGACTGATCTTATGGGCTTATTAGCATTTTTAAAAGCTAATTGATAACAATTTTTTTTTTTGGAACAAATATTTAATAAAATAAATAAATAAATGCATACAAGTATAAAAAGGTATATACCACAATAATGAACCTTGCAAGGTGTTCAGTGACTATTAAGATTGAACTACATTGAAAATCAAACTGTAGAGAGCCTAAGGTAAATACTGTATTTATTGGCGTATAACACTCACTTTTTCACCATGAAAATTGGGTGCAAATAGCGTGTGCGTGTTATACGCCAATACTTCAAATTTTAGCTGCCTTATTTAAAATTTAAGTTTTTTCCTGAAAATTCCCTCTTAAAATGAATGTGCGTGTTATACACCTGTGCGTGTTATACGCCGATAAATATGGTAGGTTACCCCAATGTAAGAACCAATAAAGTACATAACCTACAAATGTGGGTACTGTCCTGATGGTTGTACAAGGGGGTCCAGACAAGGTTCATTATTGTGGTACATACCTTTTTATACTTGTAGGTCCTTTTTTATTGAATATTTGTTCCAATAAAAATTGTTATCAATTAGCTTTTAAAAATGCCTATAAAGTTCATTCCTTCTGTTCACTTTTTAGTATACCTTTGGTTGTCTGCAGTATCACCCTGTGAGGACACCATTTACCTATCCTCAGCATCGATCATGTTAAGTATCTAATTAAATTATATCCAAAGCCACACATTTATTTTTTGTTCTGGATACAGTGGTGAAGAATTAGAACCCCTATCAGATTTTTATTCTTCCTTGTATTTTCCCATGGTTGCCACCAAGGCTGGGCTTCAAACATCTCTGAATAAAGAAGAAGTAAACTGATGAGTTTACTTCCTCTTTCATTCCCTGCAAAGGCAAAGCATAATGGACTACTATGCATTGCATAGTAGTCCATTATGTGTCACTTACCTGACACAGGAGCCAGCAAAGTCACCGCTGTCCCCTGTAGTCTGGCGCATCCATCTTCTCGGTGGGTCATTCGGCGAAGCCGTGATGACGTCACTCCCGCGCATTCGCACGGGAGCCGAGACGCGTGGCATCTTCATCATCGACGATGCCACGCTCAGTGCGCCTGCGCGCCGCTGTCAGCGGTGCCTGTCTTCGGGCAAATATCTCCTAAACCGTATAGGTTTAGGAGATATTTCTTGGACCTACAGGTAAGCCTTAATCTAGGCTTACCTGTAGGTCAAAGTGTGTTGTAAGGGTTTACAACCACTTTAATTACATGAAATTGTAAGTTTACATAGGAAAAATAACATTGTTTTGCTTTCTGTCCAACTCACAGAAAGCAATAACGACACTGCATTTCAGGCAAAATCAACTGGTATTTTCTGCACTTGCAAAAAATGTCCTTAGCCTGCAAAAAAATGAATGAAGCCACCACATCTAAGGACTGGTATGCCACATTGTATTAAAACATTTGTTAGGGTTAGTAATCCTTCAATCATTTATACAGTACATGAGAGATGGTCAGTGCACCTCATTTTAAATACCTAATACATCATCCTAAATTAAAGTGCTCTACCACTACATATTGTGAATATTGTGTATTGACACTGAACTGCTAATTCACCTACAAGCTTGATCCCTTTGCCTGTGCAATTAAAACAATAAATCTCATTGAGTGACTCCGTGCCCTCGAAGCGGGTCATAGGTCAAATGAGACCATAATTCCAAGCCTCGTAAAATATGGCAGACCCTCACAACAGGTGTCTACCTCCTAACGCCAAATGACGACTATTTTATTACTTCGCAACTTAAGTTAATGGTTCTTCTGCAAGCTGCCTGTTTTACATCTCGGTGTGCTGGAAGACTTTTCTAGATTGTTTTAAATAAAGCATTAATTCATTTCAAATGCGGTTTTAAGGAATGGGCTGGTGTTAATAATAAATAACTGGATTGTGTAAACCCAATCTTTTTTTTTTTTTTTTTTATGGAAAACAGCCTGTAAATCTGTTAACATCTCCAGATGTACATATATTTTCAACACCAACTTTACCACAGTTGTAACCAGTGTTTCTGTTACCACAAAGTGTAAATCAGTGCTGACAATGCCTATTTTCCACATATTGTGAATGTGAGCAATGGAAGTTTTTTTTTTAATGTATGTTGCTTTATGTTGTCAGACATTAGAAATGTCTTCAATCTTTCACTTGAACACATTTTAAACTCTAGCTATTGAAAGCTTTAAAGACATCATTATTTTAGTTGCACCACTAATCATTGGAAGATCACATCTGAAAGTTTGTCTTTATGTGATTAAGAAGATGCCTACAGGGATAATAGCCTATCTGCTCTCCACTTCAGATTTTTCATTCAGCTTTTACTGTAGACAATCACTGAACAATATTCCACCTTTTTTTCCCATTTGTCAGTAATCTGATGATTAGAGAACCCCTGGTTGTGAGGCAGGAAAGATATATTCCCAAACACATTCACCTCAGGCTCCCTCGTACAAAAAGCTTTACATTTAAAAAATATTGGTATAGAAAGTGTTTTTAACCTCTTCCCGATAGGGTTTCCACCTTTTCTTCAAGTCAAACCTGAACACTTTAGAGGTGCATCACAATTTCTTTTTATAGTATAAACTATACATATATTTTGCTATTAACCTCCCTAGCGGTAATCCCGAGTCTGACTCGGGTTGAGAATTTACTGATAGAAGCGGTAACCCCGAGCTAGACTCGGGATCGCTTTGCTGGATGCAGGGAGGACACAGGGAGAGTTACTTACCTTGTCCCCTGGATCCAGCGTTGTCCTCCGCGCTGTGTGAGCGAGCTGTCCTCCGCACGATTCACAGTGCCGAATGCCGCCGAGCTCCGTTCCCTGCGGCGTTACGGCGCACGGGAGCAGAGAACGGCGGCAAATTCAAAAAAGTAAAAGTACACAAAACACACACAGTACTGTAATCTTACAGATTACAGTGCTGTATTAAAAATTACACACCCCCTTTGTCCCTAGTGGTCTGTGCAGTGCCCTGCATGCACTTTTATATTATAAATACAGTTTTTTCTGCCTGAAATTTGGAGATTGTCCATAGCAACCAAAAAGTGTCCTTTTTTCAGTGTTTTAGGATTTGATTACATTATTGAATAATTTTTATTATTCTTTATTATATTATAAACTTTATCATACCCGGGATGTCCGCTAGACTCTGGTTTGAACATATTTAAGAGAGTTATTCCTAAGAATTACAGGACTACAATATAAAACGCCAAATTTCCATGCAAAATAATTGTACCGCTTTCAGCACCTAAATCCAGACTGAATCATACCGCCAGGGAGGTTAAATAAAATTTCTAATCATATCAAGTTAATAACATGAGTCCCCCTTTACATAAGTCCACAGAGTTCCCTTTTTACATCGGAACTTGCACTTACACTGCGGGGGGGGGGGGGGACTTTGCAGACTCTGATGTAAGGGAGAACTCTGGAGCCTCTAACATAAAGGATGCTCTGGAAACCCCCCGATTTAAAGGGGTTGTAAAGGTTCATGTTTTTTTTCTCCTATGCATCCTATCCTATCGTCTCTCCTTGACGATCGGCGGGTGCGGGACATCTATCGGCTGGCACCTGCTGATCGGTTCTGCTGTGACATATCTGTTGTTGCTCCGCCTACCTGGAAGTGCAGAATCACGTATATATAGTAAGGCTGGCCATACATTATACAATGTTCTTCTATAGATTTCCTTTAGATTTACCAAAACCATATAATATGAGGTCAAATCTGAACACTTTCAGTTTGTGTGCAATCAGGCATGCCCTTGTACTACACAGTTGAAGGTAAATCTAAACTAAATTGAATAAGAAAATTGTATGGTGTATGGCCAGCTTAAATCAGCTATAGGGTGGTTGGTAGCCTCCCTGGCGGTATTCCTGAGTCTGGCTCAGGGTGAGATTTCAGTACCATAAGCGGTATTCCCGAGCCAGACTCGGGATCGCATCGCTGGATCCATGTAAGGGTTACTTACCTTGTCCCCTGGATCCAGCGATATCTCCCCGCTGTGATCAGCGAGCCGCTGTGTCTCGCTCGATCTGTGATAGTGCCGAGCTCCATTCCCTGCGAGCGTTGCAAAGCACGGGGACGGAGTTCAGCGCCAAATTCAAATAGTAAAAAAAACACAGTATAGATACAGCATACTGTAATCTTATAGATTACAGTACTGTATCAAATAATTACACATCCCCTTTGTCCCTAGGGGTTTGTCCAGTGTCCTGCATGCAGTTTTATATTATAAATACTGTTCTTTATGCCAGGAAACTGGAGATTGTCCAACCAAAAAATGTCAGTTTACATCAAAAGTGGTTATAGACCAGCTAGAAAACAGCGATAATAAATTAAAATCACTCACAGAATTGAGCGATAGTAATTTGTGGGGAAATTCGTCATCAAACACTAAAAGTAATGACAGCGACAATTCTGCAACTCAGTATATTTCAGTGTTTTTGATTTGATTGCATTATTGAATAATTTGTATTATTATTATATTATTATTTGATTATTTGTTATAATTATTTATAGTTACATATTTCATTTTATCATATATATATATATATATATATATATATATATATATATATATATATATATATATATATATATATATATATATTATAATTTATGATTTCATATTTCAAATGTTATCATACCCGGGATGTCTATTAGACTCTTGTCTAATTAAACAAACAATTATTTTTTTAAAGAAATTAATTAAACAATTATTTCTAAGAATTACAGCCCTACAATATAAAATGCCAAATTTCCATGCAAAATAATTGTACCGCTTTCAGCACCTAAAATCCAACATAATCATACCGCCAGGGAGGTTAAATGGTTAGATAAAGGAAACCTAGGATGAAGTCCACTTTTAAAAGTGCCAATTTCCAAGCTTTCATACTGATCCTCTAGCTTCAGTACTTCTTGATCAGATACATGCATATATGGTTTCACTTGCTAAATAATTATTTTGGTCCTGTAACTCGGAGAAACAAAATCACTAGTGAAGGAGGAGGTGAACGGAGGTGACTTGAACACAGGATCACTCAGCAACCATAAAGCAAATGATTCAGAAAATAATTCACTTGTTTTCTGGCCTTGTGCTGTAGAAGAGTTACTACCCATTCCAGCATGCTGAGCTAGCCATCGACTTGTTTATTTAGCCAGCAGCACATATTCTTTAAAGTAGTTCTAAAGGCTGATGTTTTTTTTTTACCTTACCTTGGTGTATTCTCTGCATTAACTACTTCAATACAGGACATTAATACACCCTTCCTGGCCAGTAGGGATGAGCCGAACACCCCCCGGTTCGGTTCGCACCAGAACTTTCGAACGGACCCCAAATTCGAACGAACTTTAGAACCCCATTGAAGTCTATGGGACTCGAACGTTCGAAATTAAAAGTGCTAATTTTAACGGCTAATATGCAAGATACTGTCCTAAAAAGGGTTTGGGGACCTGCCCCAGGGGACATGGGTCAATGCCTAAAATATTTTAAAAAATGGCCGTTTTGGCGGGAGCACTGATTTTAATGACGATTAAAGTGAAAAAAAAAAAGTGAAATATTCCTTTAAATATGGTGCCTGGGGGGTGTCTGTAGTATGCCTGTGAAGTGCCACGTGTTTCCCATGTTTAGAACAGTCCCTACACAAAATGACATTAAACGGAAATAACATCATTGAAAACTGCTTGCGGTTTTAATGTTATATCTGGTTCCTGCAATATGGTTGAAAATCATTGAGAAAAATGGCATGGGTAGCCCTCCCTGCCCATTACCAGCCTATTTGGGTCTTGTACGCATATTAAGGGGAACCCTGTACCCATATTAAAAAAAGGAAATGCGTGTGCCCCCCAGGCCCTATATACTCAGAACAGCAGTATACAGGCGGTGCAAACAAGACAGGGACTGTGTAGGTTTGTTGTGTTAAGTTGAATCTGTTTGTAATTTTCAACTGGTACATTTTTAAAGTGTAGCTCCAGTCAAAAAAACTATTTTTAAGCTTTTTGGAAAACATAGGGAAGGGTTATCACCCCTGTATAATTTGTTTTGTCGTCCATCTTTTTTCATCTCACTTGCTGTTGTCTCCTTCCATTTGCAAGTAGGAGATGTTTGTAAGTTGAATGTTTGAAAGTAGGGGCCTGCCCTATATGCTCTGCAGAAATAGCGGAACAAGGTGTTGGTTTTGCCACAACATTGTAAGCCCTGAAAGTGACTCTTCGTGGTCGCTGGAGCGCCCTGCTGTGAACGATTATATCAAGAATTGTAATTACATGCCATTGTTGAACAGTGGTAGAAAAATTGACCTTTGGTGGTTGTGGTGCTGGTGCCACAACACTATATGTCCTCACAGTTACTCTGGGTGGGCACAGGAACGAGCCCTCCTGTGAAATATTATATCAAGAATTGTAATGTCCCTGTTAAACAGGGGCAGAAAAATTGGGCCTTAGGCACTGGTGCTGGTGCCACGACACTGCAACCTCTCCCATATACTCTAGTTTTCTTGCAGGAATTAGCCCTGCTGCAAAGCATTGCATCAAAAATTGTAATTAAACGCCCCTGTTAAACAGGGGCAGAAAAATTGGGCTTTAGGCACTGGTGCTGGTGCCACCACACTGCAACCTCTCCCATATACTCTAGTTTTATTGCAGGAATTAGCCCTGCTGCAAAGCATTGCATCAAAAATTGTAATTAAATGCCCCTGTTAAACAGGGGCAGAAAAATTGGGCTTTAGGCACTGGTGCTGGTGCCACCACACTGCAACCTCTCCCATATACTCTAGTTTTATTGCAGGAATTAGCCCTGCTGCAAAGCATTGCATCAAAAATTGTAATTAAACGCCCCTGTTAAACAGGGGCAGAAAAATTGGGCTTTAGGCACTGGTGCTGGTGCCACCACACTGCAACCTCTCCCATATACTCTAGTTTTATTGCAGGAATTAGCCCTGCTGCAAAGCATTGCATCAAAAATTGTAATTAAATGCCCCTGTTAAACAGGGGCAGAAAAATTGGGCTTTAGGCACTGGTGCTGGTGCCACCACACTGCAACCTCTCCCATATACTCTAGTTTTATTGCAGGAATTAGCCCTGCTGCAAAGCATTGCATCAAAAATTGTAATTAAATGCCCCTGTTAAACAGGGGCAGAAAAATTGGGCTTTAGGCACTGGTGCTGGTGCCACCACACTGCAACCTCTCCCATATACTCTAGTTTTATTGCAGGAATTAGCCCTGCTGCAAAGCATTGCATCAAAAATTGTACTTAAACGCCCCTGTTAAACAGGGGCAGAAAAATTGGGCTTTAGGCACTGGTGCCACCACACTGCAACCTCTCCCATATACTCTAGTTTTATTGCAGGAATTAGCCCTGCTGCAAAGCATTGCATCAAAAATTGTAATTAAACGCCCCTGTTAAACAGGGGCAGAAAAATTGGGCTGATGGCATCACCCAGAACCAGAAATGTTCTTCCAACATATCAGCGGAGGAGGAAGAGGATAGACAATCAACATAACAGGACAGTCACTCAGCATCAGCATAGGCAGTCTTGAAGGGATGTGATATTTCAAAAAAAATTATTCGGTTACATCAGCTTCAGGTGCTTGGTAGCTGTGGGTGATCCAAGACTGATTCATCTTGATGAAGGTCAGTCGATCAACTGATTCGGTGGACAGGCGCACCCTGTGATCGGTAACAAAGCCACCAGCAGCACTGAAGGTGCGTTCCGAAAGAACGCTGGATGCAGGACAGGCCAGTAGCTCAATTGCATACTCTGCAAGCTCTGGCCAGTGATCCATCCTCAAGACCCAGTAAGCCAGAGGATTTTCGGTGGGAAAGGTGTCCAAGTCTGACCTTGCCCCTAGGTATTCCTGCACCATGTAAATCAGACGCTGGCGATGGTTGCTGGAACCGATCATACCTTGGGGCTGCGGACTAAAAAATTGTCTGAAAGCATCAGTCAGACTGCCACCTTCTCCACCGCTCCTTCTGACCGATGCCTCAGCAACACATTGTCCAGGACCAGGAGTTTGTAACCTCCCAGTCTCTGGGAACGCATTGCACAGACCTTTCTGCAAGGCCTCCCAGAGATGTCTCATCCTCTGCTCCCTCTGCGATGGCAAGATAAGGTCGGCAACCTTACCCTTGTATCGTGGATCAAGGAGAGTGGCCAGCCAGTAATGGTCCCTCTCCTTGATCCGAAGAATACGAGGATCCTTCCGCAGGCTTTGCAGGATCAGGGAGGCCATGCAGCGTAGGTTAGCTGAGGCATTCGGTCCGGAGTCCTCTGGGTCACTAAGGACAACATGATCCGCAGCTACCTCCTCCCAGCCACGTACAAGTCCACGTGTTTCTTGGGACTGTAAATCATCCCTACAAGACTGCTGCTGCTGATGCTGAGTGCCAGCCTCCACCTCCATGCTGACACAATCATCCTCCTCCTCCTCTTCCTCCTCCTCATCCTCTTCCTGTGTGATGGGTGGCACAGCAGGAACACTGTCTGGTAAAGGGGGCCTTGAGAGGCAAGGAAGTCCTCCTCTTCCTGCCTCTGTTCTGCCTCAACTGCCCTGTCCATTATTCCACGCAGCGTATGCTCCAAGAGGTGGACAAGAGGTACAGTGTCACTGATGCATGCACTGTCACTGCTCACCATCCTTGTGGCCTCCTCAAATGGTGACAGGACAGTGCATGCATCCCTGATCATGCCCCACTGGCGTGGTGAGAAAAAACCGAGCTCCCCTGACCCTGTCCTGGTGCCGTAGTCGCACAGGTACTCATTGATGGCCCTCTGCTGCGTGTACAGCCGCTGCAGCATGGCCAACGTTGAGTTCCACCTGGTGGGCATGTCACATATAAGGCGGTTCTTGGGTAGGTTCAACTCCTTTTGGAGCTCAGCCAGCCGAGCACAGGCATTAAATGATCAGCGGAAATGCACACAGACTTTCCTGGCCTGCTTCAGGACATCCTGTAAGCCGGGGTACCTGCCCAAGAACCGCTGCACCACCAGGTTAAGGACGTGAGCTACACAGGGCACATGGGTCAGTTGTCCCTGTCGGAGGGCGAAGAGGAGGTTGGTGCCATTGTCACAAACCACCATTCCTGGCTTAAGCTGGCGTGGCGTCAACCACCTCTCGGCCTGCCCCTGCAGAGCTGACAAAACATCCGCCCCAGTGTGGCTCCTGTCCCCCAAACAAACCAGCGCAAGCACGGCATGGCATAGTTTTGCCTGCGTACTTGCGTAGCCCCCGGAACGCCTACGGAGCACCTCTGGTTCTGAGGACAGAGCACTGGAAGAGGCCATGGAGGAAGAAGAAGAGGAGGGGGTGGAGGAGAGAGGTGTGTCACAACCAATAGTAGCATTTTGGAGGCATGGTGGCGGAAGAACCTCCAACACTACTGCACCTTGTCCTGCATCCTTCCCAGCTGCCAGAAGAGTGACCCAATGGGCCGTGAAAGACAGGTAATGTCCCTGTCCATGCCTGCTGGACCATGAGTCAGCAGTAATATGCATCTTACCGCTGACCGCCCTGTCCAGCGAGGCAAGGACATTGCCTTCCACATGCCGGTAGAGAGCCGGAATCGCCTTCCGTGAGAAAAAGTGGCGTTTGGGGACCTGCCACTGAGGAACCGCAGATTGTACAAACTCACGGAAGGGGGCCGAGTCTACCAACTGAAAAGGCAGCAGTTGAAGTGCTAGCAATTTATCCAAGCTAGCATTCAACCGCTGGGCATGTGGATGGCTGGGAGTGAACTTCTTTCGCCGGTCCAGCAGCTGGGGCAGGGACATTTGCCTGCTATAATCGGACGTGGGTGTACTGCTAGCAGAGTGCCTGGAAGCACTTGGCTGTGACACACCTAATTCTACACCTTCATTCCTCTCAGAGCAGGTTTCAGAGAGGACTAAAGGTCTAGTGGGGTTGGAGATGCCAGCTGATGAGGAGCAAGGAGAGGTCCGCTTTGTTCTTTGGTGTGGGTCTTTCAGGTACGCTTGCCAATGAGCTGCATGGCAGATCAACATATGTCTGGTCAAGCATGTGGTGCCCAAGCGGCTGATGTTTTGGCCACACGAGATACGCTTGAGACATATGTTGCAAATAGCAGCGGTGCGATCTGATGCACTCGTCTCAAAAAAGGCCCACACCAAAGAACTTTTAGAATAACGTGCAGAGGCAGCGCCCTGCACAGGCGGAGCTCTGCGGTGTGATTCAGTCGGTGTGCTGCCCCTAAGCTGGCCCCCGGAGGGCATCCTGCCTCGTTGGACATGTGCCTCCTCCTCCTCCTCCTCCTCTCTCCTACCAGGCACCCACGTGGAGTCAGTGCCCTCATCATCCCCTCCCTCTTCATCGCTGTAGCAAACCTGGCAGTATGCTGCAGCTTGTGGAACATGACTGCCAGATTGCTGTCCTTCTTGAGCATCCCCTCTCTCTGCGCTCACGCTACTGCCTTCCTCTAGCTGAGTGTCATCATCAGAGCCTACAAAACACTGGGCATCCTCCTGGAGCATGTACCCAACACTGTGCTCAAAGAGTTCAGGAGACTCCTCAGGAGGATGTGGTGGGTCTAGGGAAGGAGTCACTGATGATGACATTGAGAGGAGGGAAGACGATGCGTTGGCAGCTGCTTTGCTAGTACCCTGAGACTGGGTGAGAGAGGATGAGGAGGATGAAGAGGGCTTGGTCATCCACTCTACCAAGTCGTTGGCATGTTGTGGTTCAACATGTCCAGCTGCCGAAAAGAAGGACAAGTGTGTCCCATGGCCACGTGCTGATGACAATGCACCGCGTCCACGGCCAGCACTGTTGTCTCTAGACACAGAGCCTGCTTGCCCTCTTTTATCGGCTCGCGCCTGTCTGCCTCTCCTTGCTGGCCTTCCAGACATGGTAATGGCCTGAAGGGAGTTGGGTTAAACAGCAGTGTAATGGAGTCACACAACACCCACTAAGCCCTGCTGATGGCTCTATTAGAGAACAGCAATAAACTGTAGATACAGGTGTATATTGTGCTGGAGTCACACAACACCCACTAACTCCTGCAGATGCTTTTATTATAGAACACCAGAGATAAAGGGGTATACTGTAATTGAGTCACACAACACCCACTAAGCCCTGCAGATGCCTCTATTAGAGAACAGCAATAAAGGGTAGATACAGGTGTATATTGTGCTGGAGGCACAAAAAACCCACTAACTCCTGCAGATGCCTTTATTATAGAACACCAGAGATAAAGGGGTATATACAGATGTATACTGTGCTGTGCTGGAGGCACACACAACTTCCAATAACTCCTGCAGATGGCAAGTGGGCTCAAATAGAGAAGAGCTATGTAGGTGGATATAGCGGTGTGTACTGGGTACAGAGCACGCAGACAGCACGCACAAGCTCCTAACACTACTGACTGCAAGCTCTATTATAAAAGATAAATCACTAGCTATATAGGTGAGGTGAATATAGCGGTGTATACTGCGGTCAGGGCAAGCAGACAACAACCACTACAGAAGAGCAAGATCAAAAATCGGCCGATAACGATCGGTGTGTACTGTGTTGAAGGTACACAGAACACTCACTAACTGCTTCAGACGCCAACACACTACACAAGGCCGCCGCGCTGGCGGCCTTATATAGTGTGGGGCGTGTACTACACAGCCTGAGCTATGATTGGCCACAGGCATCCTGCCTGTGGCCAATCATGGCTCTCCTCGCTGCTGGCGCTGTGATTGGCCAAGCATGCGGGGTCACAGTGCATGCTTGGCCAATCATGAGCCAGCAATGCACTGCGATGACGCAGTGCATTGTGGGCCATGAGGGCCACACGAATTTGGCGCGAACGGCCCATAACGTAGCTCATCCCTACTGGCCAGACCAATTTTCAGCTTTCAGCACTCTCACACTTTGAATGACAATTACTCAGTCGTGCTACACTGTACCCAAGCAAAAATGTTATAATTTTTTCTCACAAATTGAGCTTTCTTTTGGTGGTATTTAACCACTTCCCGACCAGCGCACGACGATGTACGTCGACAGAATGGCACGGGCAGGCATATTGGCGTACAGGTACGTCCAATATTCAATGCCGCCCTGCCATCGGGAGCACGCCGGCGGTGGCGCGCTCCCACGCTGGTCGGGACCCCCGTGAGTCCGGTCGCGGGACCCGTGGACTCGATCGCCGCGGGCATCCCCGCGATCGTCTCACGGAGCGGCCGAATGGAGGAAATGCTGTGTAAACAACATTTCTCCATTCTGCCTAGCAACTAGTGACACTGATCTCTGCTCCATGTGATTGGAGCAGAGATCAGTGTTCACTAAATGAAAGCCCAACCCCCCCACAGTTAGTAACACACCTCTAGGAACACTTAACCCCTACATTGCCACCCACTGGTTAACCCTTTCACTGCCAGTGTCATTTACACAGGAATCACTGCATTTATATAGCAGTGATTACTGTATAAATGACAATGGTCCCAAAAATGTGTCAAAAATGTCCGATGGGTCCCCCACAATGTCGCAGTCACAATAAAAATCGCTGATCGCCGCCATTACTAGTAAAAAAAAAAATAATAAAAAATTATTAATAAAAATGCTATAAAACTATCCCTATTTTGTAAACGCTATAACTTTTGCGCAAACCAATCAATAATCGCTTATTGCGATTTTTTTTACCAAAAATATGTAGAAGAATACGTATCGGCCTAAACTGAGGGAAAAAAATGTTTTTTTATATATTTTTGGGGGATATTTATTATAACAAAAAGTAAAAAATAATGCGTTTTTTTCAAAATTGTCGCTCTATTTTTGTTTATAGCGCAAAAAATAAAAACCGCAGGGGTGATCAAATACCACCAAAAGAAAGCTCTATTTGTGAGAAAAAAAGGACGTCAATTTTGTTTGGGAGCCACGTCGCACGACCGCGCAATTGTCAGTTAAAGCGACGCAATGCCGAATCGCAAAAAGTGGTCTGGTCTTTGACCAGCAAAATGGTGTGGTCTGCAAGTGGTTAATCACTGCTGGGTTTTTGATTTTTTGCAATATAAGCGAAATAAGAGAGAAAATTTTGAAAAAAAAAACAATTTTTTTTTTTTTGTTTTACAAAGAAGTAATTTTTCTTCATAAATGTGGGCCTAAATTTATACTGCTACATATCTTTTGTAAAAATAACCCAAATTAGTGTATATTATTGAGTCTCTGTGAACGTTATAGAGACTACAAGCTGTGGTGCAAATCATTGAAAATTGATCACATCTGATGTACTAAAAGAATATCTAATTTCTTGAGACCCTAACAAGCCAGGAAAGTACAAATACCCTCCAAATGACCCCTTTTTGAAAAGTAGACATTCCAAGGTATTTAGTAAGAGGCATGGTGGGTTTTATAAGTTGTAATTTTTTTTTTCCCACAATTCTTGCGAAAATTAAGATTTTATTTTTTTTACACAAAATTTTCATAATAACAAGTTATTTCTTTCACACAGCACATGCATTCTTATAATGACACCCCAAAATACATTCTGCTACTCCTCCTGAGTATAGCGATACAACCTATCACACTTTTGAAGGCCCTGGAGCACCAGGACAATGGAAACGCCCACAAAATTACCCCATTTTGGAAAGCTAAAATGCCAATGTATAATATATGAGGCATAATTAGTCTTTTTGTTTTTCAGAAAGTTTTGAAAATGTGGGAAAAAAAATGAAAACGCATTTTTTTTACACAAAGTTGTCCATTTATAAGATGTTTCCAACACATAGCATGTACATAGAAAAAATTACACCCCAAAATACATTCTGCTACTCCTCCTGAGTATGGCGATACCACTTATATGAGACTTTTAGACAACCTGGCCTCATACAGTAGCCCAACATTGAAGTAGCACGTTCAGGCATTCTACAACCATAAATTACACATCTCATTTCTCAACCACCTATTACACTTTTAAAGACCCTGGTGCACCAGGACAATGGAAATGCCCACAAAATTACCCCATTTTGGAAACCTAACATCCCCAAAATGTGGGAAAAAATTAAAACACTTTTTTTTTACCGTAAAGTTGTCAATTTTTAAGATATTTTCAACATACAGCATGTACATAGCAAAATTAATTCTGCTACTTCTCCTGAGTATGCCAATACCACATGTGTGAGACTTTTACACAGCCTGGCCACATACAGAGGCCCAACATCCAAGTAGCACCTCCAGGCGTTCTAGGAGCATAAATTACACATCTAATCTGATGACAACCTATCACACTTTTGAAGACCCTGGAGCACTAGGACAATGGAAACACCCACAAAATTACTGCATTTTGGAAGGCTAACATCCCAATGTATAATCTATGAGGCATAATGAGTCTTTTGAACGGTTCATGTTTTTCCAGAATTTTTTGAAAAATGTGGAAAAAAAATTAAAACGCTTTTTTTTACACAACGTTGTCCATTCATAAGATTTTTCCAACACATAGCATGTACATAGCAAAAATGACACCCCAAAATACATTCTGATACTCCTCCTGAGTATGGCAATACCACATGTGTGAGACTTTTACACGGCATGGCCACATACAGAGGCCCAACATCCAAGTAGCACCTCTAGCCATTCAAGGAGTATAAATTAAACACATAAATTCTTGCCAACCTATCACATTGTTGAAGGCCCTACATATTTCTAACACATAGCATGTACTGTACATACCAATTACAAACCAAAATACATTCCACTGAGCAAAGGGTAAAGAAAAGATTACCTGTGGTTTTAGTAGTGCACTGGTCCACAGAGAACAGTTTCTGTTCAGGCAGGATTGTGGACAGCAACAGCAAAACAGGCAGCAGGCAGGAATACTGTCCATAGCCAGTACAGCTAGAGATGTCAGCACAGCCAAAGCATTGGTCTAGGTAGCAGGCAGGGATATGGTCAGCAGCAGCATAAGGTTCGTGCAGCAGGCTGGAATACTGTCCATAGTTAGTACAGGCAGCAGGCAGATATATGGTCAGTACAGCCAAAGTATTGGTCCAGGCAACAGGCACATGGTCCATAAAGTCCTGGGTCAGTGCAGGCAGAGATATTGTCAGCACAGCCAAAGTATTTGTCCAGGCAGCAGGCAGGATCATCAAGTTTAGGACCCTGGTCAAGAAAGAATGGGGACATGGGTAGAGGCTTTTCCCAACCAAATCTCTTTGAAGCCTCTGGACAACCAGACCCTGTTCTGGGAACACGGAAAACCAAAAACAGTTTTTCTCAGTGCAATGTTTTTTTTAATATGAATTATATGTTGATGGATCAGAACACAATAGTCTAAGTTGGTGAAGTAAAATTAGAAAAATATATACATAAAGCTATTTTTCAGAAATAAAAAAACTGATAATTGGCATGTGCGTATGTATTCACCCCCTTTGTTATGAAGCCCATAAAAAGCTCTGGTGGCAACCAATTACCTTCAGAAGTCACATCATTAGTGAAATGATGTCCACCTGTGTGCAATCTAAGTGTCACATGATCTGTCATTACATATACACACCTTTTTGAAAGGCCCCAGAGGTTGCAACACCTAAGCAAGAGGCACCACTAACCAAACACTGCCATGAAGACCAAGGCACTCTCCAAACAAGTAAGGGACAATGTTGTTGAGAAGTACAAGCCAGGGTTAGGTTATAAAAAAAATCCAAATCTTTGATCCCTAGGAGCACCATCAAATCTATAATAACCAAATGGAAAGAACATGGCACAGCAGCCAACCTGCCAAGAGACGGCTCATGTACCGGGCAAGGAGGGCATTAATCAGAGAGACAGCACAGAGACCTAAGGTAACCCTGGAGGAGCTGCAGAGTTCCACAGCAGAGGAGTATCTGTACAAAGGATGACAATACATAGGATGACAATACACTCCATAGAGTTGGGCTTTATGGCAGAGTGGTCAGAAGAAATCCATTACTTTCAGCAAAAAACAAAATGGTATGTTTTGAGTTTGCGAAAAGGCATGTGGGAGACTCCAAAAATGTATGGAGGAAGGTGCTCTGGTATGATGAGACTAAAATGTGACTTTTTGGCCATCAAGGAAAACGCTATGTTTGGCGCAAACCCAACACATCACAAATCCCAAATAACACCATCCCCACGGGGAAACATGGTGGTGGCAGCATCATGCTGTGGGGATGTTTTTCAGCAGTCGGGACTGGGAAACTTGTCAGAGTTGAGGGAAAGGTGGATTGTGCTGAATACAGGGATATTCTTGAGCAAAACCTGTACCACTCTGTGTGTGATTTGAGGCTAGAATGGAGGTTCACCTTCCAGCAGGACAATGACCCCAAACACACTGCTAAAGAAACACTTGAGTGGTTTAAGGGGAAACATGTAAATGTGTTGGAATGGCCTAGTCAAAGCCCAGACCTCAATCCAATAGAAAATCTGTGGTCAGACTTAAAGATTACTGTTCGCAAACGCAAACCATACAACTTGAAGGAGCTGGAAAACTTTTGCAAGAAGGAATGGACAAAAATCCCAGTGGTAAGATGTGGCAAGTTCATCAAGACTTATCCAAAGCCACTTGGAGCCGTGATAGCCGCAAAAGGTGGCTCTACAAAGTATTGACTTTAAGGAGGGAATAGTTATGCACATTGACTTCTTCTGTTGGTTTGTCATATTTGTTATTTGCTTCACAATAAAAAATAAAAATAAAAAAAACCTTCAAAGTTGTGGGCATGTTCTGTAAATTAAAAGATGCAAATCCTCAAACAATCCATGTTAATTCCAGGTTGTGAGGCAATAAAACACGAAAAATGCCAAGGTGGGTGAATACTTTTGCAAGGCACTGTATGTAAGTCCCCTGTGTAGAAGGGTGAAAGATCAGTCCAAGGGGCAATCAAAAACATTGTCAACAGGCCAAGGTTAGTGTAGGTAAAAGGCAAAAATAGGGGGCGTGGCCTGGATCCGATCCGAGATGGATGCTTAGATCTGGAGCTCCGTCCTCGAGGCCAGCAACTTAAGCTTTACAACCCCTTTCTCTAACCCTGCCATGGTGAGGACACCCAGAGCAACCTCCGCTACACGGTCCAGATCGCCCAGGGGATCCGACGACCTCTCCGCCCGTCCAATTCCGGACATATTTCGTGCGAGGCCCTCAGGTAGGATGCAGGCCTCCCAGGCAGAAGCGCGCGGCGGTAGATCCCCGAGCGCCAGTCCTAACAGGCCAGAAGCACTGCTCGCCGCTAGCCCCAGAATTGACCGGCCTCCTGGCCAAGCAACGGCGGTGAGCATAGACGACCTCCGTAGCGTGGCCGCAGACATCAAAAACACTCTTATGGCGGCGATTTCAGACATGCGGTCGGACATCCACGCCATGACATTAAGGGTGGAGGAAGTAGAGGCGACACAAACAAGACAAGACACTGCTTTATGCCATGTACAACAGATAACAGAGTCCCACGCCGTTCATCTCAGAGACATTAACAGACATTTGGAGGACTTAGATAACCGCGGAAGACGCCGTAATCTCAGAGTGAGAGGCATACCAGAGGCCATTGAACCCTCCCAGTTGTCCCAGACTGTTGCCCTGCTGTTTAATGAGATCTTAGACCACCCTCCTGATACCCAAATCAGCTTTGAACGTATTCACAGAGCTCTGCGACCAAGAGGGAGGGAGACAGACCCCCCCCCGGGATGTGGTCTGCTGCCTCATGGACTTTCAACTTAAGGAGCAAATCCTCCATGCAGCCAGGACGCACGATCGAGCTGCGGTGCAGGGAGCCACTGTTAAAACATACCAGGACCTGTCGGGTATCACTTTACAGAGGAGAAGGGAACTTTGCCCCCTTCTGGAAGCTTTGAGGGCCAGGTCCATAGTCTACAGGTGGAAGTTTCCATTTGGCCTGACAGCTTCTCATCATGGCAAAACAGCGATCCTTAGAGTGCCAGAGGACCTGGATCACTTTTTCTTCACCCTGGACATACCGCCAGTGGATCTACCAGACTGGTATAGTGATTTTCGTCTCTCTACGCTCTCCCGGGCTTTCTCCATGGATGGCATCGCAGAAGCGGGAAACTTCAGCTTGGGCCGCCGACGCCATCATCCCCCCCCCCCCGTTCGCCATCGCATGATACCGGAGCGCCAAGAAATGGAAGTCCCTCGGCCTCTCCAGCACACCGCAGGGCCAGGATCCACTGATCTAATCATCTCTTCTTTGCTCGCTGCTCCCATCTGACTCTAAGGTACTGTGCATTGTTCCTTGTCTATCTGCCTTCCGTCTATCTCCCCCTGTTTTCAGCTCTGTTCTACGTATTGAGACTGACCCAACGCTCCCTACGAACTGTAATACCACACCCAGTCTGCCTTCTCCTTAGCTCGCCATCGGATCCTTTGTTGCCCCCCACTTCTTTCTTTCTCCCGGACCCCATAATGCAAGTCTCATGCACAACTCTATCAATGTTTTACCCGTGCTCCTCTCCCCCTTCATTATCCCTCTGCCTACCACCTTTCAAGCGATGTCAACATGATGCCATATATGGGAACGGATATCACTTTTTGTCATGATATTATTTCCCCCCTGGACTCCCTAATCAGCGACATCAGGAGCACTCCAGATCGGCAAGTTTGGATTTCTCAGCATACTGAAGCATTGCTCAAGACCTCGCCTTGATATCCTGGACTGCCTTGTAGTGGTATTCCCTAGATATATGCTGAAACTCGTACATTGTTCCTTTTGTTGGATATTCTGATATGCATTACTTTCCAGTGACCCTACTCTACTTTGCTATCCCTTACCCTTTTCTCTCTACTCCCCTATCCACTCTCTTATCCCCCTCCCCCCCCTTCTTTTCCTTCCGCTCTTTTTTTTCTTTTTTCTTCCTTCCCGCTGCCTACTACCCCTCTGTCAATTGACGACACACTAGGTGTTCCTGAGCCTTAGGCTCAGACTCCCACTGGTTTCTTATGGGGATCGGGTGTTCTATTTAGTTATTTGTCTTCGAGAAGTGGGGCAGTTGCAACGCGATTTTGTATGTTAGCGGGTGTGGCTGGCTGGGGGGATGCCATACTCGGGTAAGAGCCTTTTCTAGCTTTCCCTACTACGTGGGTGCCTACTCTGGCTGCCGGATCTAACAATACCCCCGACGACCTCGGCTACCGCTGCGTCACTATCCATCCCAAAGAGGACATGAGTGTGTGGCCTCCCCTGATCTAGCGCTACTTCTCTGTGTGGGATGACATACAGAGAAGTGGCTGTATTAACGTTGGTACTTACTTTCACCCCATCTCTTCAAAGGGCGAGTCTTTTCCCTTAACACACCTTACTGCTGTACCTCGAGTTTTCGCAGCTGTTGTTATTTTGGCTGCATGTATAATGTTCATTACGTTACCTCTTAACCAGGTTGGTCGGATGGGACGTAGCTTCTCCAAAACGATTGCAGGTATCATATGTTGACTATAAAAGTTCTCAGCGAATGTTTATATGTTTATATGTTTATTTACATGGCTCTCTACACTTCCTCTTTTATTTTATCATATCACTGCATCACCGTTCTGCACCCCTCTTCACTATATATATCCCAGGAACCTTCTGGGCATATTCCCGCCCCTTAAGTTGCTCACTGCTGCTGTATCTCTAATACTGTCTCTCTATTTCTGGTGTTTAGGCCATGACTGTACAACCTTTTCACATGTCTACCCTGTCTACCCTGGGGAAACGATAACCAATTTACTGTACGATATGATCGCCTCACCATGGGTGCTTTAAACTACATAGGTGGACTAGCCCGGGAGGGTTCATTACACCTGCCCGGGTCTGGTCCCGGTTACCTTTCCTCTTGTTCCCCCTACTATAGAAGCCTCGGCAGGACCTAAAACTCCCCTCTCGGTCCGTACCCAGACTCTTGTCCCCCGAGCAGGAGGCTCTGGTAGTCCTCCTGATCCTTGCCGGTTGCCTCTAGTACCAGACGTAGGTTTGCAGGTCATACCCGTCAACTGGTGTCGTTTCTACTACTCCCTGCGGAGTACCTCCCCCCTTCCCCCCCCCTCTTACCTCCCTTTCTATATCCGCCCTACTTTCTTTCCCCCTTCCCTCCTCGGGTCTCTGGCTTCCCCCCGTTTTTTCTCTTTAACTTACTGTAGGGCCCACTAGCCAGCCACTATGTCACGCTCCCAACCCGGCTCGGCCCACCTTACACTCAAAATTCTATCCCTGAATGCTCGGGGTCTTAACATTCCCGAGAAACACTCCCGAGTACTTTCTTATGCAAAACAAACTAAAGCTGAGGTAATTTTTCTGCAGGAGACCCACTTCTGCGCGAAACATGTCCCAAAATTGTCCAACCCATACTACCCTCTGGGTTTCCACGCCACCTCTCCCTTAACTAAGTCTAAAGGGGTATCTATTCTGCTCTCCAAGAATTTGCCAATCTCAATTACTGATTCCCTGTTGGACGAACAAGGGAGGTTTGTCTTTCTGAAAGGAACATACAAAAACAGACCTATCACCTTAGCAAACATATACTGCCCCAACTCGCTACAAGTCCCCTTCCTACGAGCTATAGTTCGACGTTTGCTCTCTTTCCAAGAGGGAATTCTGCTACTAGGGGGTGACTTTAATCTGCCCCTAGACCCCCTGATGGACACCTCTTCGGGAACATCGCATCTTGCATACAGAGCGCTCAAACAAATCAGGCACTGCCTCCATGAACTATGTGTACATGATACTTGGCGCATCATGCATCCCAAGGACAAAGACTTTACTTATTTTTCTGCCCCCCACAACAAATATTCTCGTATAGATTATCTTTTCCTATCGCAACAGGACTTGTCACTAATCACGACCGCGACAATCGAACCAATGACGATCTCTGACCACCATCCTATCTCTTTGACACTCACATTACCAGAGACATGCGATCGGACGGTTATTTGGAAATTAGACCCCGCTCTCTTAACGGACAAATCCGTTGAGGACGACCTGAGGAAATGTCTTACGGACTACTTCTCAGAAAACGACTCTCCAGATACCTCCAAAATGACTCAATGGGAGGCCCATAAATGTGTCATTAGAGGTAAAATAATCGCAATCTCAGCATCTCTTAAGAAAGCCCGTAAGGCCGGACTTACTGCCCTGTTCGCTAAGCTGAGGAACCTTGAATCCAGTCATAAACAAACACTAGCCCAAGATACCCTAGTAGAACTAACCGACACGAGAGCTCTGATCAACGAAACCCTGAACCTCAACGTCAAGAAAAACTTTATTTTGTCCCAAAAGCTCTTTTATGAACACGGCAATAAGTGCGGTCGTTTCCTTGCCCAAGCATTGTGTAAAAAGCATAACAACAATGTAATACACCATCTACGTTCCTCCTCAGGCGGTCTAATTACCCACAACAGAGACATTGCTAAGGAGTTTGAAAAATATTATTCCTCTCTATATAACCTTCAAAACTCGGCCCCTACCTCAGATAATCACTCACTTCAGGACAACGCGATTTCCTCCTTCCTTTCCCAATTTGCCCCTGACAAGATTTCATCTGAAGCTTCGGAGAGTCTGGATTCTCCAATATCCCCAGTAGAGTGGAACCTCGCACTTAAGAGCTTGAAACCCAGGAAAAGCCCAGGCCCAGATGGTCTGCCAGCAGTCTACTATAAAACATTTTCCGACTCATTGAGGAAGCCCTTCCTCGAAGCTTTCAATTCCTTTCAAGCTATTTAAATGCACTGATCCCTGTGTAAATGACACTGGCAGTGAAGGAGTTAACCACTAGGGGGTCAGGGAGGGGTTAGGTGTGTGTGTTTTTTTTTTAACTGTAGGGGGCGTGGCTTGGCGTCTGACGTCACTGATCGTCTTTCCCTATAACAGGGAACAGACGATCAGTGACAGGCTCAGTAGGAAGCACGGGGAGAGGTTTGTTTACACAGACCTCTCCTCGTTCTTCAGCTCTGTGACCCGATCGCGGGACACCAGCGGCGATCAGGTCCGCTGGTCCCGTGATCACGGAGCTCAGGACCGGGTCAGGAGTGTGCCACCGGCGGCGCGCTCCCGACCCACGGCTGGGCACTTAAAGAGCAACGTACAGGTACGTGCTTGTGCCCAGCCGTGCCATTCTGCCGACATATATGTGCAGGAGGCGGTCCTTAAGCGGTTAAATGTGTGTGATTAAATCCAATCATTAGAATAAAATGTGATGTGGACCACAGCAACCAATCTTGTGTAAGCCCACGTACACACGGTCGGAGATTTTGCCAACCAAATCCGTCGGATTTTGCCCGTCGGATTTAGTCCGACGGATTGTGTCCGAAACTGTTGCATACACACGGTCGGGTCAAGTTGTCGAAAAATCCGATCTTTCAGAACGTGATGACGTAATTTCGTTACGATGGGACTACATTCAGGCTAGTAGTCAATAGCTTTGATGTAAGAATTTGATCTGAGCATGCGTGGCACTTGGTCCGATCAAAATGCTCTACACATGATCGGATTAGGTCCGTCCGGCCCAGTTGGTCGGGAAATATTTCCAACATGTTGGAAAATTTGGTCGGACGGAGATTCGGACGGAATTAGTCCGATGCATACCACACACAGTCGGATTATCTGACAACACGGTCCGATAAGACTCATTCCGACAGATTCTCCGACCGTGTGTACAAGGGCTCAGACTTAATTTACTAACCTACTTGTCTTACTAATTGCATTCTCAGCACAGAACAGCGGAGCTGGCTGATGAAAATATGTGAAAAGCCAGCATTAAGGCCAACCCTGTATTCAGATGCAAACGTGTTATACCAGCGAGGAAAGGATATCTTTTTTAAAGTCTCACAAAATTACCCTTAAAGCTCCCGCTGCTGTCAAACACAGCCAATGAGCCAATGAGAAGAGGGTGGGGTCGAGCCGCAGGTCTGTGTGTTAATGGACACACAGAGCAGCAACTTGGGAGTGAGCCTGCTTGGGCGCTCGCATTGCAAGCTGGGTGCTCTGGGGGTGCTTGGTAAGAGGGGGAGGGGACCTGAGAAGATGAGAATCGAGGCTGCTCTGTGCAAAATCACTGCAAAGAGAAGGTAAGTATAATAAGTTTGTTTTGTTTTGTTTTATTTTTTAATGCCTTTAATATCACTTTAATAGCGTGTACAATCCCTTTGGCACTCAGATGTAGCTCAATGCCTGGCATTCCAAAAGCTACATGACCTACTTTTGAGGCAGAATTGGGCACTCTTGGCCCCATAGACTTGAATAGGAATGCCTGAAAATTAGCAAATTAAGCACCATTGTCCATTTTTTTTTTTTTTTTTTTTTTTAGCCTGTAGGAACTGATCTTCAGTGCTTTCTATCGGCTAAAACAAAATGCCTGAAACTCGAATCCCCATGTAAGGTCTTATGCACAGGGGAGAACAAAATGCCCCTCTTAGCCCTTGTACACACGGTCGGAGATTCCGACGGAATGTGTCCTATCGGACCGTTTTGTCGGATATTCCGACCGTGTGTGGTCTCCATCGGACTGTTTCCGTCGGAATATCCGACGGACCAACTTTTCCAACTTTCCGGTAAAATTTTCCGACAAAATGCTCCGATCGGACATACTCCGATCATGTGTAGCCTACTCCGACAGACAAAGTACCACGCATGCTCAGATCAAATTCCTAGACCAAAGCTATTGGTTACTAGCCTGAATGTAGTCCCGTCGTAACGAAATAACGTCATCACGTTATGTACAATCGGATTTTCCGACAACTTAGTCCGGCTGTGTGTATGCAACATCACTTCCGGACCTCTTCCGGAATTAATCCGTCGGAATTACTCAGACGGATTTGGTTGTCGGAACCTCTGACCGTGTGTACAAGGGCTTAGAGTTGTTTTTGATTTTGTTTTAATGCCTCTGAATGCAGGACTATTTCAGCCAATCTGTCCATGCCCATTGTGGTGTTTAGGTTTGTATTTGAGAGCAGCATTCAGGGGAATTAAAAAAAAAAGAAAAAAAGTTTCTTACCTGTATTCAGAGGAGTTTACATAAATTACACACCTATACACATAAACACTTGTAAACACACATGTTAAATCATTCCAGTGGGCAGAATAAATTAATATTCTAGCCTATAGAATGAGTTTATGTGCAGAGTCTTCTAAATGCCACACACCCGTAATTGCACATAAATGAACATAATTCTTATCTCCCAACCATCCCGGATTTGCTGGGACCAGCCCGTGTTTTCAAGTAAATCCCAGAGTCCCGCAAATCTGGCCTGAATCCTGCAGCGGAGCCCAGTGCTGAACAAAGTTCTGCCACTTGATTCCACTAATCCACCTGTCAGGTGTGCGCCGCACTGCAGCTGTCAAGGCGGAGACTGACGCGGTCAGTGCCCAGCCAGCACAGTCCCCCTGCCTCCCCCTCACCCACCGGCCAGCTTGCCTGCCCACTCTACATCCTGTAGAATGGAATGCGCCAAGGGAAATAACGCCTGCCGCAGAGCAAATCATCACAAGTGCAGCATATGTACACCCCTGCCTGCTGCCTCTGCAGCTAAAAGGGGAGCACTTGGCAAAGGTGGTAAAACCCTGTGGTTGATCCAAGGTTTTACACACCTACAACCATTAATGTGAATGAACCCTAAGTTTAATGCTACATATTTCTAACATTTGAGATAAGATTTCCTTCTGATTCATTTGTTCAAGCAATGCTGCACTGCATACAGCACCTAGGCCAGTGATGGCGAACCTTGGCACCCCAGATGTTTTGGAACTACATTTCCCATGATGCTCAACGCCACTGCAGAGTGCATGAGCATCATGGGAAATGTAGTTCCAAAACATCTGGGGTGCCAAGGTTTGCCTTCACCGACCTAGGCTCAACTTCTGTTAAACCATCCCTCTTTCAGCCACTCCCACTGTTGGCACAGCTTGACCATGACCATCACTTGCTACTACGTGCTGCACATACCGCAGTACTTATTATTTGGCTCCATCCAAGGGTACCTCGGGTCCTTTATAATCCTCTATTTTAAAGTGATTGTAAACAATCACCTTGTAAAACAACTCATTCAGTTTAAAATAGAAATGAAAGGCGAAACATTTTTGTATAGATATTATATATATATATATATATATATATATATATATATATATATATATATATATATATATATATATATATATATATATTGTTTTTTTTTGTTTTTTATTCTATCCCTTCTTATCCCTTTTTTATAAATGATCACATTCCCTCTGTTTTCAGTTGCATAAGAGCTGGGGGAGGAGAAGCAGCAGCACACTGGGCTTCCCGGTGAATAGCTGTGCAGCCCGGTCATGAAGGTGGTCATGCCCAGATGTGAGTGTAGCTTTATTTACCCACTTCCTTACCACGCTAAAGATGGAAATCAGCTACAGCACGGTACTGTTGTTCCCGGAGGATGCCCATGGACATCCTCCCAGAACCACACTCCCTGTGCACCCCCCTGAAGTGTGCATTTGGCTCGCTCTGTGATTGTTGTGTCCACATCACAGAGGCCCTTTACCATGTGATCAGCTGTATCCAATCACAGCTGATCACAGGTGTAAACAGGCTTGCTGGTTATCAGCAGTACAATCCTGACAAGGAGATATGTACTCAGATAATCAGGGCATCGATTATCAGTATGGCTTCATCAGTGCTGCCCATTTCTGCCTCATTATCAGCGGCACCTATCAGTGCCCATCAGTGCCGCCTCATCACCAGTGCCCATCAGTGCCTCCTCATCAGTGCCACATGTCAGTGCAGCCTCATCAGTGCTGCCCATAGGTGCCTCCTCATCTGCTGCGCCTATAAGTGCCCATCAGTGCCGCCTATCAGTGCTGCCTCATCAGTACCTCCCCATCAGTGTTGCCTATCAGTGCCCATTAGTGTCTCCTCATCAGTGCCGCCTATCAGTGATGCCTATCAGTATCTCCCCATCAGTGCCTCCTCATCAGTGTTGCCTATCAATGCCCATTAGTGTCTCTTCATCAGTGCTGCCTATCAGTGATGCCTATTAGTATCTCCCCATCAGTGCCTCCTCATCAGTGATGCCTATCAGTGATGCCTATCAGTATCTCCCATCAGTGCCTCCTCATCAGTGCTGCCTATCAGTGATGCCTATCAGTATCTTCCCATCAGTGCCTCCTCATCAGTGCTGCCTATCAGTGATGCCTATCAACATCTCCCCATCAGTGCCTCCTCATCAGTGCTGCCTATCAGTGATGCCTATCAGTATCTCCCCATCAGTGCCTCCTCATCAGTGATGCCTATCAGTGATGCCTATCAGTATCTCCCCATCAGTGCCTCCTCATCAGTGCTGCCTATCAGTGATGTCTATCAGTATCTCTCTATCAGTGCCTCCTCACCAGTGCTGCCTATCAGTGATGCCTATCATTATCTCCCCATCAGTGCCTCTTCATGAGTGCTGCCTATCAGTGCCTACTATCAGTGCCCATCAATGCAGCCTATCAATGCCCATCAACGCAGGGTATCGGTGCACATGAGTGAAGGAGAAACAATATTTATTTGCAAAATTTTATAACATAAACTAAAAAGAAATGTTTATTTATTTATTTTTTTAAATGTTTTGATCTTTTATTTGCTTGTTTAGCAAAACATTTACAAAAAAGCCCAGTGGTGATTAAATACCAACAAAACAAAGCTCTATCTGTCTAAAAAAAATAATAATAAAATGATAAAAAATGTAATATGGGTACAATGTTGCATGACCACACAATTCAAAGTGCAACTTTGCAGAAAAACTGGAAATTGGCCTGGGCAGGAAGGGGGGTATAAGCGCCCAGTAAGAAAGTCATTCATAAAACTTATTTCTGATAATAAATCTGAAATCATTTTTTCTCTCCATTCACTAAAATCCTGTCTAAACAAAAGGCCATCTCTGTTTATTTGCAGTGCTGATCAGATCCTGCTGGAGCCCTTTCCACAAAGGGGCTGGGTCTGGTGTAGAAGTCCATGCCATCTTTTGCACACAGCTGCCTCCTGCTATCCTCGCCAGTCTCCCCCTCTCCCCCTCTCTCTCCCTGAGCTTGGTGGATGCTCAGTAATATTTGTACAGAGGCTGCGGAGGGATATTGGTGTTGCTCTCTCTCTCTCTCTCTCTTATCCAGACACCAACTTGGAGTTTGTGGCTGGGCGCATTGATCAGGTCTGCTTGCTGGGGGTGTGCTGAGGCTCAGACTGTCACTCATTCTCTGATCAGTGCCTGCACACAGCTTACTGAGCAGCTGGCAATCCACTCGAATAAAAAGAATTCTTTTTTTTTTTGCGAAATATACTCAATCTGAAAAAAAAAAAAAAAAAAGGGGGAAAAAACAGAAAAAGAGAGAAACCATCAAGACCCCATTTTACCACCATTGCACCAAATCCAGCATTTGCAACAAAAGGGGGATCTTAAACGCCTCGGATCATCTTTGGAGCCCATCATTGATATAGGAGCAGCAGGAGGAATTCCTGGCTCTGCAGACTTACAATGCTGCACACTAAGGATCTCATCTGGACTTTATGTTTCCTGGGAGCTGCAGGTATTTCCTTCTAATTTCTCCATTTGCTGATATTTGTTTGTTTGTGGTCAGTGGAGGATGAGATCTATAGAAGGATGGGATCTATAGGAGGATATCTGTAGAAGAATGATGGGATCTGTAGAAGGATGAAATCTAAAGGAGGATGAGATCTATGGAAGGATGAGATCTATGGAAGGATGGGATCTGTAGAAGGATGAGATCTATGGAAGGATGGGATCTGTAAAAGGATGGGATCTGTAGAAGGGTGAGATCTATGGAAGGATGAGATCTATGGAAGGATGAGATCTGTAGAAGGATGGGATCTGTAGAAGGATGAGATCTATGGAAGGATGGGATCTGTAGAAGGATGAGATCTATGGAAGGATGGGATCTGTAAAAGGATGGGATCTATGGAAGGATGGGATCTGTAGAAGGATGGGATCTGTAGAAGGATGGGATCTGTAGAAGGGTGAGATCTATGGAAGGATGAGATCTGTAGAAGGGTGAGATCTGTAGAAGGGTGAGATCTGTAGAAGGATGAGATCTTTGGAAGGATGAGATCTGTAGAAGGATGAGATCTGTAGAAGGATGAGATCTGTAGAAGGATAAGATCTTTGGAAGGATGAGATCTTTGGAAGGATGAGATCTGTAGAAGGATAAGATCTATGGAAGGATGAGATCTGTAGAAGGATGAGATCTATGGAAGGATGAGATCTATGGAAGGATGAGATCTATGGAAGGATGGGATCTGTAGAAGGATGAGATCTATGGAAGGATGGGATCTGTAGAAGGATGAGATCTATGGAAGGATGGGGTCTGTAGAAGGATGAGATCTATGGAAGGATGGGGTCTGTAGAAGGATGATATCTGTAGAAGTATGGGATCTATGGAAGGATGGGATCGGTAGAAGGATGAGATCTATGGAAGGATGCGATCTATAGAGGGATGCGATCTATAGAGGGATGAATGTTTTATATTCGGTGCTTTGTTGTGATCTATATTGCTTTGTTTTAGCTTTTGTATCCGACTTGATGTGTTTCTTGTGCTGATGAATTCATTGTATCAGATGCTGGAAGCGGTGGAGGGGATGGGGCTGCTTCTCCCTTTTGTTTTAGCCCTACTCTGTGGATGAGGTGTCATTTCCCACCATGGCTGATTAATGCCAATCTATGCAGCACAACAACAGTACTATGTATTGTCATGATCCAAAGACATCCCCTATAGACCTGCATCGGCCAGTGCCCGGCAATTCACTGCCATTCAATCAGAGGAATTCTATGGGAGGGTGTGATCGTTATTTGTTTATGCCGAACGTGATTTGTACAGAGGAGGGGGGATCGCTGGTTCTGCATCCCAAACCTGGGGAACTTTCATCTCCACATCCTGCCTTCCATGGCTGAACATCCAATCTCATCGAATCAGATCTGATTTGTGTGATGTGTCATTCAAAGGTTTGATCCTACCGCCATGGCATGCATTGTGCGGTGGAGACCATTCCATTCCTATTATACTGTATGATTCGCGAATGGCACGTTGGTGGTTAAAGCTGCTCTTGGTACCCAGAGAATCAGAGGATGGAGATGGTTCACCTCCTCCACTCCATCCCATCCATCCTTCCACCTCCCATCCATCCTTCCACCTCCCATCCATCCATCCACCTTCCACCTCCCATCCATCCATCCATCCATCCACCTTCCACCTCCCATCCATCCTTCCACCTCCCATCCTTCCACCTCCTATCCTTCCACCTCCCATCCATCCTTCCACCTCCCATCCTTCCACCTCCCATCCATCCTTCCACCTCCCATCCTTCCACCTCCCATCCATCCTTCCACCTCCCATCCTTCCACCTCCCATCCTTCCACCTCCCATCCATCCATCCATCCATCCATCCACCTTCCACCTCCCATCCATCCTTCCACCTCCCATCCTTCCATCCATCCTTCCACCTCCCATCCTTCCACCTCCCATCCATCCTTCCACCTCCCATCCTTCCACCTCCCATCCATCCTTCCACCTCCCATCCTTCCACCTCCCATCCATCCTTCCACCTCCCATCCTTCCACCTCCCATCCATCCACCTCCCATCCATCCACCTCCCAACCTTCAACCTCCCATCCATCCTTCCACTTCCCATCTATCCATCCATCCTCTGCTGGGATTAATTCTAGGCAGTGCCAGGTGTACTTCTATGCCACTGTGCAGGGAGGAGGATGATGATGACGGTGAAGGTGATGACTATGGTACCCCATAGACATGGACTTTTTCTCTCTGAGAATGATATGGTGTGATCACTGGCCGCCCCCCCCATAGACATGCCATCTCTTCTCTATACATATGTATTAGTCTGATTTGTGTACTGCTCCGGTGGACACTGACACACTCCTATCTATCTATCTATCTATCTATCTATCTATCTATCTATCTATCTATCTATCTATCTATCTATCCAGTGTGATCCTTGACTACTACAGTGCTGAAGCTGCTGAGATGCCTCAGTAGACATCCACCCTCCCATCCTCATCTCCTCTCCCTTTATTCCCCTTCTCTCCTCTCCTCTCCCATTTCTGCAGTAGACATCAGCACTCTATTTCCTCCATCTCCCCTTTCCCTCTCTCCTCCTTCCTTCCATCTTCTCCCCTCTATTTCTTCCTCTCCTCTAACTCTCTCCCTCTCTTCTCTCCTCCATCTTTCTCCACTCTTTTTACCTCTTCTCTCCCTCTTCTCTCTTCCTCTATCTCCCAGAATCTTCAGCTTTCCCTCTCCTCTCTTTCGCCCTCCCCATCTATCCCCCATTTCTTCTATCATCTCTCTCCCTCTCCTCTCCTCTCCTCTTATTCACCCTCTCCATTTCTGTCTCCATCTATCTCCTCTCCATCTATCTCCCCTCGTTCTTCTCTCTCTTTTTCTCTTATTTCTTCTCTCTCTCTCTCTCTCTCTCTCTCTCTCTCCTCTTTCCCTTACATCTATCTCCTCTATTTATCCCTCTTTCCTCTTCTCACTCTCCTCAGCAGACATTAGCACTAGTTCTATGTGAGGTGGTGGTGGTGGTGGGGGGGGGGGGGTGATGCCCCTCTGGCAGTGCTGTTTGGTGGAGGCAATGATGCCTAATGTGGTGATGGAGGGGTGATGTCCTCCCCTGGTAGTGCTGTGTGATGGAGGGGTGATATCCTCCATTGGCAGTGCTGTGTGGTGATGGAGAGGTGTTTCCCTCCCCTGGCAGTGCTGTGTGGTGAAGGGGTGATGCCTTCCCTGGCAGTGCTGTGTGGTGGAGGGGTGATGCCTCCCCTGGCAGTGCTGTGTGGTGGAGGGGTGATGTCTTCCTCTGGCAGTGCTGTGTGGTGGAGGGGTGATGTCCTGCCCTGGCAGTGCTGTGTGGTGGAGGGGTGATGTCCTGCCCTGGCAGTGCTGTGTGGTGGAGGGGTGATGTCCTCCCCTGGCAGTGCTGTGTGGTGATGGAGGGGTGATGTCTTCCTCTGGCAGTGCTGTGGGGTGATGTCAACTGGCAGTGCTGTGTGGTGAAGGGGTGATGACCTCTCCTGGCAGTGCTGTGTGGTGGAGGGGTGATGCCCTCTCCTGGCAGTGCTGTGTGGTGGAGGGGTGATGCCCTCCCCTGGCAGTGCTGTGTGTTGGAGGGGGGGTGATGTCCTCCCCTGACAGTGCTGTGTGGTGATGGAGGGGTGATGTCCTCCCCTGGCAGTGCTGTGTGGTGATGGAGGGGTGATGCCCTCCCCTGGCAGTGCTTTGTGTTGGAGGGGTGGTGATGTCCTCCCCTGACAGTGCTGTGTGGTGATGGAGGGGTGGTGTCCTCCCCTGACAGTGCTGTGGGGTGATGGAGGGGTGATGTCCTCCCCTGGCAGTGCTGTGTGATGGAGGGTTAATGTCCTCCCCTGGCAGTGCTGTGTGATGGAGGGTTAATGTCCTCCCCTGGCAGTGCTGTGTGGTGGAGGGGTGGTGTCCTCCCCTGGCAGAGCTGTGGGATGATGGAGGGGTGATGTCCTGCCCTGGCAGTCCTGTGTGGTGGAGGGGTGATGTCCTCCCCTGGTAGTGCTGTGTGGTGGAGGGTGGTGATGTCCTGCCCTGGCAGTGCTGTGTGGTGGAGGGTGGTGATGTCCTCCCCTGGCAGTGCTGTGTGGTGGAGGGGTGATGTCCTCCCCTGGCAGTGCTGTGTGGTGGAGGGTGGTGATGTCCTCCCCTGGCAGTGCTGTGTGGTGGAGGGTGGTGATGTCCTCCCCTGGCAGTGCTGTGTGGTGGAGGGGTGATGTCCTCCCCTGGCAGTGCTGTGTGGTGGAGGGGTGATGTCCTCCCCTGGCAGTGCTGTGTGGTGGAGGGGTGATGTCCTCCCCTGGCAGTGCTGTGTGATGGATGGGGTGATGTCCTCCCCTGGCAGTGCTGTGTGGTGATGGATGGGGTGATGCCTTCCCCTGGCAGTGCTGTGTGGTGATGGAGGGGTGATATCCTCCCCTGGCAGTGCTGTGTGGTGGAGGGGTGATGTCCTCCCCTGGCTGTGCTGTGTGGTGATGGAGGGGTGATGCCCTCCCCTGGCACATTCACAAGTATAGCAGTGCAGCGCTGTGGTAAATATAGTGCGGTATAGTTCGTGCGTCGTGCGGTGGTGTGCTGTCACGTTATTATGGTGTGAACGAGGACAATATCGCTATGTGAGGACATGTGACAATACGGTGCTATGATTAGTGTGGCGGTGGTGCCCGCTCTCTGGCAGCTGCCAAGATCTCAGCGGCGCGCCCTCAGGGTGGAGACTGAGCGCGCTCACGGTGCCCAGAGCTCCCAGTCCAATCAGGAACCGTCCCCAAGGGCGGGAAAATATTTATTCCCAGAGCAGCGTTCGCTCATGTTTAGTGACAGAGAGAGACTGTCCTCCGACTCACCTCCATAGAGCTGTGCTGGGGGGGGGGACATTACCTCACCCAGCCCCACCCTGCCCCCTTCTTCTCCCCTCAGATAGCACACATCAGGGACTATGGCCTCCAATCCTGATAAATAACAGGTCCATGGCTGATTATACAGAACAAAGTGCAGACAATGTACACAACAACATGGCAGAGTGCATGTTTACTGGCTTGGTGTGGAGCCAATGCTGTGTGATGCCAATAAATAAGATTGTGGTGGGAAATAAAAGAGTGTCCTGGTTACATTGATGTATGACGTGGGGCCATTCATGTGTTCATAGAGGGCGGGGGCATTGTCTGCCACAATGGCGGTGACCTTCTGCTCCCTTACCACATCCAGCCACCCCCACACAACAATGTCTTCATCTTCCACCACTCCTCACAACTGATTTATAGGCCAGGCAGATGGCGGGCTCTTTCTGTAACCTCTCTACATGAACAGGAGGGAGTCTTCTTTACATGGGGGGCACTGGTTACTAGAGGCTCACTCCATGTGTAATGGGGTACCTGGACATATCTTCACCATATACAGGGGGCTTTATTATAGGGGGAGATTTACCTGCCATCCCCACAGCTCTCTTCCCCTCCCCCCTTCTCCTTATTTCCTCTTTCTATCCCTTTTTCTGCCCCTACATCTCCCTCCACCCCCCTCTTACCCCTCACTCTCTCCTCTCCACTCCCCTCACTATTTGTCTCTTTCTTTTCCTCTCTTCCCCCTTTACTCTCTCTGTCCATCTACCTCTTTTCCCTTTCTCTTCCCCTCCCTCTCTCTTCCCCGTCTCTCCTCCCTCTCACGCTCTCTTCCCTTTTCTCTCTTCCCCTCTCTTTCTCTTCTTCTCTCCCTCCCTCTCTTTCTCCTCTTTCCCCTCTCTATCTTCTCACTCTCTCCTCTTTCCTTCCCTCTCTCTCTCTCTCTCGCTCTCTCTCCCTCCGACTCTCTTACCCTTCTCTTTGCCCTCTCTTTCTCTCTCCTCACCTCTCTCTCTTTCCTACTCTCTTTCTCTCCTCCCCATCTCTCTTCCTCTCTCTTTCTATTTCCTTCTCTCTTTCTCTTCCTCTCTCTTCTTTCCCTCTTGCTCTCTCTTCCCCCTTTCTCCTCTCTCTCCCCCCTCCCTCTCTTTCCTTTACTCTATCCTCTTTCTCCCTCGCTCTTACTCTATTCCTCCCCTCACTCTCTCTTCCCCCTCTCTCTCCTTTCTCCCCCTCTCTCTCCTCTCCTCCCCCTCTCCCCCCTCTCTCCTTTCCCTTCCCCCTCTCTCCCCCTCTCTGTCCTATCCTCCCCCTCTCTGTCCTCTCTCTTCCTCCTCTCTCTCCTCTCCCCCCTCTCTATTTTCCCTCCCCCTTCTTTCCCTCTCCCCACTCTCCCTCTCTTCCCCTCTCTCGCCTCTCTCTCCCCCTCTCTCTCTCTCCTCTCTCTATTTTCTCTCTATCTCTCTCCCCCTCTCTCCTTTCCACCCTCTCTCTTCCGACCTCTCTCTCTCCCCCTCTATTCTCTCCCCTCTCTCTCTTCCCATCTCTCTCCTCCCCCTCATCCCACTCTCTCTCTCTCTCTCTCTCTCTCTCTCTCTCTCTCTCTCTCTCTCTCTCTCTCTCTCTCTCTCTTTCTCTCTCTCCCTCTCCTCTCTATCCCCTCTTCTCCCCCTTTCTCTCTCCTCCCTCCCACCTATCCCCTCTCTCTCTCCACTCTCTTCTCTCCCTTCTCTCTCTTCCCATCTCTCTCCTCTATCCCCCTCTCCCCTCTCTCTCTCTCTCTCTCTGCCCTCCTCTCTCTCTGTCTCTCTCCCCTCTCTCTCCTCTCCCCTTTCCCCCCCTCTCTTCCCTCCTCTCTCGCTATCTCTACCCCCCTCTCTCCTCCCCCTCTCCTCTCCCCCTCTCCCTCTCTCTCTATCTCTATCCCCTCTCTCTCCTCTCCCCCTCTCTCTCTTCCCTCCTCTCTCGCTATCTCTCTCTCTCTCCTCTCACCCTCTCTCTCTCTCTATGCCCTCCTCTCTCTATATCTCTCCCCCCCCCCCTCTGCCTTCCTTTCTCGCTATCTTTCTCTCTCCTTTCCCCTCTCTCTGTCTCTACTCTCTCTCCCCCCCTTCCCATCTCCCCCTCTCTCTCTCCTCTCTTCTCCCATCTATCTCTTCTCTCCCCCTCTCTCTCTTCCCATCTCTCTCTTCCTCTCTCCTATCCTCCCCCTCCCCCTGGCTCTGTCTATTCCCCTTGCTCACTCCTCCCCCAATCAGTTGATGTAGAGGGGGATGGAGATGAGTCTCCCAGCACCTGCTACATCCAGCCTGTGGGGAGTTGTTAAGAAATAGGCTCAGACACAGCGAGCCGTTGCCGGCCTCCCCTGGGTTTTATTTTAAGAAGAAAACAAATCAATGCTGGCTGGAAGTTGATTTAAATGGTATTTTTTTCCTGATTATAATAATCTGCCAGTCATTGTATTGTACTGGGTACCATGTCCCTATGTACATCTATCAGCAGAGCCTCACTGAAGATATTTATGTACAGATGGCATCATATGGAGCGCAGCTTTGTGTGCGGAAGTGAACAGTATTTTCTTTAAATGAAACCTGAAGAGGGACGTATAGAGGTGGAATCGCTGGTGTTGGCCATGGGAATCGCTTGTGTTGGCCATGGGAATCGCTGGTGTTGGCCATGGGAATCGCTGGTGTTGGCCATGGGAATCGCCGGTGTTGGCCATGGCAATTGCCGGTGTGGGTCATGGGAATCGCCGGTGTTGGTCATGGGAATCGCCGGTGTTGGCCATGGGAATCGCCGGTGTTGGCCATGGGAATCGCTGGTGTTGGCCATAGGAATCGCTGGTGTTGGTCATGGGAATCGCTGGTGTTGGTCATGGGAATCGCTGGTGTTGGCCACGGGAATCGCTGGTGTTGGTCATGGGAATCGCTGGTGTTGGCCATAGGAATCGCTGGTGTTGGTCATGGGAATTGCTGGTGTTGGTCATGGGAATCGTCGGTGTTGGTCATGGGAATCGCTGGTGTTGGCCATGGGAATTGCTGGTGTTGGCCATGAGAATCGCTGGTGTTGGCCATATGAATCACTGGTGTTGGTCATGGGAATCGCTGGTGTTGGTCATGGGAATCGCTGGTGTTGGCCATAGGAATGGCTGGTGTTGGTCATGGGAATCGCTGGTGTTGGCCATGGGAATCGCTGGTGTTGGCCATGGGAATCGCTGGTGTTGGTCATGGGAATCTCTGGTGTTGGTCATGGGAATCACTGGTGTTGGCCATGGGAATCGCTGGTGTTGGCCATGGCAACAATTCTTTTCTTCCAGGAAACTTTAGAGACTCGAAATGTACAGGCCCACTGTTCTTTTATACAAAATTCCGATATTCATTTTCCATGATTTCCTCTTCAAATGATAAACCACCCACAGGGTAGCGGGCAGACATTGTGTGTAATGGTACTATCCAAGGTGATGAGACAGCAGGAAGCAACGTCCACCAAACTCTGGTCTTATCCCTGGACAGCGAAGGGGCAGTAGTATGCTGAGGAGTCATTTCTGTTGCTTGACTCTCCTGTAAGCATGTCCACAGTGTTAGAAAGGATGCACACTGCTGGCCCTTTCTTTCTAAGGGTATATTCAGTGGTGGAACTACCGACCTGCCACACTTTCTGACTGGGCCCTGGCGTTCCGTCACTATAGGGGCACCAAAATGGCTGTGGGACCATATGGCTTGGTTTACACTGCTGCAACCCCAAAGACATGTGTTTTTGTTACGACTTGCTTGCAATTGTTGTGATTTAACATAGCAGTCTATGGCACCTAAATCCAGAGGAAAGGGCCCCAGGACCAACTGAAAGGGCCCCAGCAGTCAGGGGGGCACTTCATAGTTTCTTGCTCCATGTCCCTGAAGGTTCTAGTCATGCCTCTGGGTTCATTCAGACTAGGTGTGGTGAGACTGCGTTGGGTGGCTATTCCAGTGAAGTGCCACTGCACTAGACGGCAAACTGCCTTGTCTCCTACGTTGCTGCCACCGCCAGAGAATACCGCAACCATCCCGATCTCAGTGTCAGACACACCATTTTGGGTACATCCCCATCCATCATAACATTGAGAAGCAGCCCTGAAGAAGGGGGAGTCTTTGTTCCCCGGAAACACGTTGGTTTTTATCATGCTCTACCATTTTTAATAAAATGACTATTCACCTTTATTTTACTTCTGATTGGATACTGGGCGCTCCTTTTACCTACCCTCACAAGTTTATGTGGAAACAACCTTGAGACCGTACCCAGAGGTAGCAGCCCGAGTCCCTCAATAGGGCCCACCACCACCTTTCTGCCAAGTTGGGATGGATTCACCGGGAATGAACTGCCCCAACACGCCCCCACCATCACTCACTCATAGACCCTCAACCGAGAAAGTCAGTCCAGTGTGCTCTTCTACCTCTAAGAGCTTGTCTCCAATTCACACCACTGCATTGTGGAAACATTACTTGTGTACGTTCTTCACCTCACCTATAAATATCCCCCCCATCCACACTAAACATGGTCTCCCTTTGCCAGCTTTTGTATTCTGACAGTTGGCACCCACAGTTGCCAGAATAGCCAAACAGTGACTGCAGCTGATAGGTTGCATCTGTGGTTTGGTTGAGTTCTTTTCATTCTCTGATTGGACAAGATGGACATTGTGATGTCACCTTTCCTCTGCACCTCATCCAATCAGAGATTGGCTTATGTTCTGTGAATGGCCGCAGTGAGCGACTCCCTGTGGTCAGCTTGCAGAAGGGAAGCCACGTGGCATAGGAAGTGGAAGATGTCCACTTTAACTGTAGTAGTGCAGATTACTACAGAGATTGTCAACTTCCTCAGTGGTCCCTCAAGTGTAAGATACACATGACTTCATTGGGCTAAGCTAGACCAATGTAAGTATGCAATAACGCTTTAATGGATCATTCTCACATGTGCCAGGCCTTGCTGCTCCACTGAAAAACGAGCCATGGTGAATTGCTTTTCAGAGGGCTTTGACAGGCAGTAAGGAGGTGATATGTTTCCTTATTATTGCTTGTTTTAACCCTGAAAATGCCAACCAACCATATAACAACTGTGTGCAGTGCATTGTACTCAGTCGCGGCATGGACCTATTCATCTGAATAGGTCTCGTTTGGGTGCAGTGCTGCCCACCTTGTATTGGATGTCAACATGCTTCATAATGCACATTAATACTCATGATGCCTTTTTTGCACTAAGATGTGTTGATCCGATTTGCTGCTTTTGACATAACTTCAGTGGAAATGCATTAACAAAAACACTAACCATAACATATCAAAAAAGAGCCGCACTATAAACAGCGATGATCAGAAATACATAAATCAAAGAATCAAAACAAATAAAATACGATTTAGTGTTGTAATAACATAAATGCCATGTAATCACTTCTATGGGGTGGCACAGTGGTGTAGTGGTTAGGACTCTCGCCTAGCAGTAAAAAGGGTCGTTGGTTTGAATCCCAACCATGACACTACCTGCCTGGAGTTTGCATGTTCTCCCTGTGCCTGTGTGGGTTTCCTCCGGTTTCCTTCCACACTCCAAAGACATGCAGGTAGGTTAATCGGCTTCTTGCCGAAATTGGCCCTAGTATATGAAGGGGGACCTGGAATTGTGGGCTCCTTGAGGGTAGGGATGGATGTGAGTGGGCAATGTACAGGGATAGGGACAACTCAGGTTGAACTGGATGGACTGGTGTCTTTATTCAACCTTACTAACTATGTAACCATGTCACCCATGTGTGACAACATCCAAGTGCAAATACACTAATATGCTGATATCACGATGGAGTTCTCAAATAGAAAGTTCATGAAAAGTTGAGACAATCCTCTTCATAAGCGTTCAGATGAGAGTAATGAACATCCAATCACCATTTAGGTTTCCAAATCGTGACACCACCTTAGTAAAGATGGTGGATTTAGTGGACCCTCTAATTAAAGAGAGGTCAGATGAGCATGTGGCCAAACACCCTGGCCGGGGTATTCACAAAACCCTCCCACAAAATAAGGCTATGGGTTGTACTTCTCATCTCGATGGCATCTAAAGTGAGGCCACAATCAACATGAAAGGAGAAGCTCCACATAGTGTGGAAACCTTTCTAGTTATTTTATTAAAAAAAATAGGTTGGACTTACAAGTCAGAAGTAACATAAATTGCACGATAAAATTGGCGGCTGGCTAAAAACACAGAAGCATCCTGCACTTCCTGGAACGCAGGATGACGTCAGCACGTCGCTCCACCCTATGCGTTTCATCACACGTGCCTTAAGGCCAATTTACATCTACGCGTTGTGGCAACACATGTATTGATGCTACAGATGTTACACATGTTGACACATTGCATTGCCATTCAGTTGAATAGCAGCCAAATGCACGAAAACATTAAATATGCGTAGCATTGAATGGCAACGTATTATAGCGCATGTTGTAGCAAAAATTTGGGACATGTCTGATTTTTGGGACGTTTTGGTGCTCTGGAAGTCCATTGAATTCAATTGAATGCTCAATGGAATTCACGTTAATGTGTGACATAATGCACATCAAATAAAGTGTAATAAGACAATGTACACATGTAAATGGGCCCTCACAGTTTTATAGATGAGTATATAAAACTACCAATGTATTTTAAGCTGCTTTTATATGTTTGCCTTCAATGACGCAATGTTCTCTTCACACTTCACAAATATCGGAAACCTATTTTTAGCCTTTGCTGCAAACATTTCAGAATCCATAAATATTAGCGAGTTATTTTTGACTAGCTGTACGTTTTCTATTCCTTGAATTGGATTCTAAAAAGTTCATCAAAGTATCATGTGATCTGACTTGAATTTGTGCTCTTTGCTACAAACCTTGGATGGGCTGAGCCAGGGCTTTTTTTTTCTCAAACAATAGGTGCAGGAACTCCCCCTTTCCAAGTCACCCCTTGTCTCCACCCCTACCCACCTCCGAGCACCAGTCCTTGGTTCCGCCCCTACCCACCTCCGAGCACCAGTCCTTGGTTCCGCCCCTACCCACCTCCGAGCACCAGTCCTTGGTTCCGCCCCTACCCACCTCCGAGCACCAGTCCTTGGTTCCGCCCCTACCCACCTCCGAGCACCAGTCCTTGGTTCCACCCCCTACCCACCTCCCAGTACCACCCCTCTTAGAGAATAAAAAAGCATGTAACATTTGTGGTACTACGTAATTTTTATGGAACTTGTTAATGATAACAATAAAAGCAGTAAAATAAATCACGTGCAGCCCACCAGCAACAATGGACCACCCATCAAGAAAATACTGCCCCCAGCAACAATAGGCCCCTGCAGCAACAGGTCTCCCCGTAGCCAGCATCAATATACCCTTCCCTCATCAGTAGAACCCTCCCAACAACAACTGAAGCCCAGTAACATAAGACCGACCCCCAACAACAATAGATCCCACACTAGCAACAACAGACCTCCCCAGCAACAATATATTCCCTCCAGCGACAATAGATTCCCCAACAGTTAGCATCAACAGACCCTATAGCACACCCCAGCGCCCCTTACCATTACATACATTCAGTGCAGGAGGTGCCGGAACTGAGTTCCCCTGCATTCCCGCTGAAAAAAAGCCTGAGCTGAACTAATACTCATATCAAATCAAATAAGTTTAACCAAAAACAATGGATTCTTAGAGAGAACACTTAGATAGAAATACATTTTGGCTCAGTACTCTTAAGTCGGCCATAGATGGTTCAAATCTCAGGCAGTTTATCAGGGACAAATCCATGTATGGGCAGGTTGATTGTACCCAAGTTGATGCATTGATCAACTTGGGTACAACCATCATGTTGGATTTCTAATACACAATTATTGCCAGCGGCTATAGCTGCTAGCAACAATCACTGTTCTCCCGACAGGGCAGCTCCCCGTATTCCCCCACCCGCCAAGAGAACACAATAGCTCCATGGGAGGCATTTCACCATTAACACTGTTTGTGTTGATGGGGGAATCAATCAATTTACATCTATGGCCTGTCTTTCTTACCAAAGTATTTGACACAAGGGCTGTCTGCTTTAGCTTAAAAATGAAAGACAAACACAATTTGCATAACTCCCAACTGTTCCTGATTTGGAGGGACTGGTTCTCTTTTGGAACAAAAATCCCTGTGTCTCTCTTTCCTCCTCATGTGTTCCCCATTTTGTTCTGATGTATAAATATGCACTCTATATTTATTTACCAAAAATAGTTTTATCCTATTTCCATTTCTTTTATGTAGAAATCCTTTCTTGTATTAAGAGAGGTATGGACTCCAGAGAGAGAGATATCATTTTGCCCCTGTTCAAATCATTAGTAAGACCTCGTCTGGAATATGCAGTTCAGTTTTGGGCACCGGTTCTCAAAAAGGATATCAGGGAACTGGAGAAAGTGCAGAGAAGAGCAACCTAACTGATAAGAGGCATGGAGGAGCTCAGCTATGGGGATAGATTAGAGGAACTGAATTTTTCTCTCTTGAGAATGAGATTAAGGGGGGATATGATCAACATGTACAAATATATAAGTCCATATAGTGAACTTGGTGTAGAGTTATTCACTTTAGGATCACCACAGAGGACAAGGAGCCACTCTTTATGTCTGGAGGAAAAGAGATTTAATCTCCAAATATGAAAAGGTTTCTTCAGAGTAAGAGCCGAGCGTGAACGTGTAGAATAGACTCCCTCAAGAGCTGGTTCCGACCATCTCAGTAGATTGTTTTAAGAAAGGCCTGGATTCTTTCCTAAATGTACATAATATAATTGGATACTACTATTTATAAGTAAAATTGATCCAGGGAATATTCAATTGTCTCTTGTGGGATCAGGAAGGATTTTTCTCCCCCGATGGAGCAAATTGGATCATGCTTTATTTTATTTATTTAATTATTTTTGCCTTTCTTTGGATCAACTGTGAGTATGGGATTGTCTAATTTATTTATTTTTTCCCATCTATTGGTTGAACTGGGTGGCCTTTTTGCAACCAGACTAACTATGTAAAAACTGGTGCTCCAGTGCAGGTATGAAGTGTAGCGGCCATAACCCGTTGCAGGGCGTCCTTGACTGAATGGGCTTACTAATTACCTTCTCCTGGCCTGCTGCTCCGCGGCTAGGGGTTCCCAGGGTTGATACCCAATGACTTGTACACTGACACAGATAAAGTCCCTTCAAAAGGTTTTATTTTGCAGTAGAACTTTCATTAAACACAGTCTCTTTGTGAACAGAGGGTACGGGTGAAGATCTCAGGTACCTTGAACTGCAGGTTTAACAAAGTCTCTACTTTCACCCAGAGAGTAGCCACTCGCAGCTGGGTACTTCAAAGCTGAACAGACCTCTAGCCAGAGGTCATGGCAGTCAGGACGTTAACTGAAAACTTGAACAATCAACTGAAGATGAACAGGAACCTTTTTCCAACTGTACCTGGAACGTTTCCAGCTTCCTTTGAGGTACGGGAAAAATGTGGATTCATTAATGTCCTTCCCAACTCAGTAACCAGGCACTTCTCAGGACGCCCTCCTCCGAAGAGTCCTCCCCCGGTCACTTGTACAAGCTGTGGTGCCCCTCCAAGGCGAGAGCACACCTGGACACCTGAATCCTCCCTCAGTTACAGTGCCTCGGACCAGCAGGTTCTGAGACTCGGGAACAGTCGGATCACTACCCCAGACCAGTCGGGTCTATCAGGAGCCACTGACAGGAACATGCTGTGGGATGTCCGACACCCCGTGCCCGGGACCCCTCACGGGGCTACCCCGGTCCTGGAACCATAACAGACCACACGGGTCTCTCGAACAACTCCGGAACCCCGAATACGTGACCCACACCTGCTTAAGTACCCCTTACCAGACTCATCAGCGGGCCCAGCACTCCCGCTGATTGACTCCGAGAGGACCATACCCAAACATCCAACCAGGCCTGGTTCTAGCCTGTCATGTGCACCTCACATTTCACATGACCAGGCAGAACATCAATCATGGCCTGGCCAGACTGGTGTTAAGGCCTACCTACACAATTAACCCTCAGTACTGTAGGGTCCTGAGGCAAAAACTAAATTTACAATTCGTGTGACATTTGATCCCAAATGTCATCCGCTACAGTAGCTTATAATACAGTGCCTACAAAGTCACTACAAAGTCTACAATCATGAAAGCTATTAGAGCATGAGCCTTAGATTATGATAGTAGTGCCTTTATCCTTCTGGTACGAGGAACATACTGCTTTAGTGAGGCTACTAATGTCAGCTATCAGTGGTACTCAAATTTATTCTCAAGAGTAGCCCATACACACGTAAAGCAGATAAAGACAAGCATACCGTTTCTATGAAAACTGTCCATGTCAAGGATTGTGTTCAATGCTCACCTTGGAGAGTACTACAAATTGCAGCCTGAAACATATCCAAACACAGCATGAACTGAAGCCATTAGCTCAGCTCTAAGGTGTCTGAGGCTCATTAAAACACATCATTAATACCTGTTGCAGATCAGGTGGCATCTCATGCCAAATAACTACTACACAATGATCACAATAATGCTTGGAGGAAGAAATGATGAGACAAGTTGGAAAACCTGGCCCTATCACTAGTGTTACTCCAGTTGTAAGTTGGTGTCTCTTCACCCCCACCTTGCACTGCCTTGCCCATTTCTCTCTCTACTAAGAGAAACTATAAACTTTAGTGTCTCTCTGCCCTGAGCCTGCATATTCCAACAACCCTCTGAAGTCTATGGCCAACCTTGTATTTTGTTACCCACAACATCATGCCTATAATCAACTGCTTTTAGAAACATTTCCATGAGTAGAGGTTTGGATCTAGGGTGTAACGTCCTTTTGAAGTGATACTTAGATTTATTGATCCATGCAAAACATAGACTATAAGTCCTGAGTAATTGATGTGCCTTTGTTTCTAACATGCAGAGCCCTAAAATAGATAACTATGTCATAGGCATTGCAACATAAATTATAAACAGCAAATTCTCAAGAGGTGTTGAGTGGAAAAACGATAATTGGTTTAAAGTAAATGAGTGCATAATGCTTGGCGAATGATGGTGACGACAGCACTCAGCTGAGAGCTGCATAGGATTTATGATCGCTGCGAAACATCTCCTGCTGCTAAATTATTACCTATGTTTTACTCCGGATCATTAAAGTCTGTAAATGCTTATATTAGAAACATTTGTGCTTATTTTTAAGACAGTCTAAAGAGCACGGGTGATGTGGAACCCATGACACCCATTTCATCAGTTCTGACCAATAAGAGCAATGCAATAGGATTTCTAAATGATTGCCATGTTATTGTTTATTGCACATTTGCTTTATTCATGGGCCTTTTCTTGTTTTATTGTCAAATACATATCATATTGAGCTACTAATAAACTAGGAAGAGCTTCAAGCCGTAAAAAATCTGACCTGTAAAATAAAATTGTAGGCTTTTAGTGGGGGCAAGTTGTGGGTGTCTAACACGCATCCCCACCATCAACAGTAATGTTGTCATGCTTCATAAAATGGACTTATCAGGCAGGTGGCTATGCAGCATTCATAACTCATTTAAATGTAAGCCCTTGTACACACGGTCGGACATTCCGACAACAAAATACGCCGGATTTTGTCTGACGGATTTTGACCAAAACCGGTGTTGCATACACACGGTTGGACAAAGTTGTCGGAAAATCCGATCGTTCTGAACGTGATCATGTTTTTTCGTTACGGCGGGACTACGTTCAGGCTAGTAGCCAATAGCTTTGGTCTAGGAATTTGATCTGAGCATGCGTGGCACTTTCTCCAATCGAAATTCTCTATCAAAGTCTGATCGGATCATGTTGTCGGAAAATTTTATAGCCCAGCTCTAAAACTTTGTCGGTCGGATATTCCGACGGAAACAGTCCGATGGAGCCCACACACGGTCTGATTATCCGACAACACGGTCCGATCAGACATTTTCCATCGGAATGTCCGACCGTGTGTACAAGGACTAAGACTTGGGCATTTAGGCTCCAGATAATGATCATTTTGGCAGGTAATAAACACAACGGAGGTCAGCTTTCAGTTTTTTTTTTTTTTTGTCAAAGCTTAACTGAACAAGTTGAAGTTAGAAGCTGACTACCATGCACAGCTGCACCAGATATTTCACTCTCCACTGATGGCACCTCTATCGTAAAAGATAAAACAAATAATTGTAGAGCCCATGTGCAAGGAACTAACCTTTGTTATGGCGGCCTTATGGGATCACATGGAGACACTTACTACTGCAGGTACATGTTGCCACTAGTGTCTCCAAGAAAGACAACCCAGTAGGTAAATGAAATCATAGTTGCCAATTTTCTGGTAAAGTATACCTTTCAATCAGCCTGGTAACTTAAAACTGTAATTATAGTTTAACATGGCTTAAACCTGCATAAAAAAAAGTTTATGGTTTAGTGCTTAACACTGTTACCATGCAGTACTGAGGTACTTAATTATATTTTCACCAGGACACCGCCAGAATGGAGTTTTTATGTTCTTCCTCAGAATATTGCCACCCTCCCTGTAAGAACATAGTGGCAGATTTAATGGGTACTACCAAAACTGACAACAGTGCATATGTGTCTACATGACAATGGTAGGGATATTGTAAGCATCCTAAGGGCAGCAACAGCTACTCTATGTACTCTGTAATTTATCTTTGCAGATACCAATTATATCAATTATGTTTGAAGATTTGTACAACAGAGACTTCTCTTTCTAAAAAAAAGAAATTAATAATATAGGTTATCTTTACTAGTTGGCACTACCACCATCACAACCACTCTTAAGCCTTCTATATACAATTAACTATGATTAGCAGTACTTATCTCTTGAACCAGGTCTTTCCCCAAGACAAGCGCTGGCCTTATCAGTTCCCCTCCATCTTTAATTGGTTGCTAGGATGCAGGCAGCACCTGCCACACAACATCCTAGTTTGCTAGGATGCAGGCAGCTGCTACACTATAACTACAAGTATGGCTTCATGGCCTGGCCACCTGCATCCTAGCGAGTGCTGGGGCAAGGTCATCCAGCGCCCAAGGCAAAGATGCCAAACTGTTCCCCCCCAATCATGATGTGAAAGCTTAGAATATCCCATGCCCAGCAGACACTCTCTTGTCAAAATCAATTCCGCTGTCACTACTCCTGTCAGCCTTGTAACAAAAGGAAGGTGCCCCCATCCTTACGATAATACAATTGAGGCCAGGGATGCTGCCCTTCCCGCCCACCCCTCTCCTGGCCTTGATCCTAGAAACTAAGGATGCTAGGCAGCACGAGTTGCCTCCATCCTAGCAATCCAAGGACACTGGGCAGCAAGGCTCTGTGTCCTAGCAAGAATAAAAAAAAAGGAAAAGGGGTTGAAACAGGGGAACTAAGTAAGGATCCTCTAGTTGACACACCCCTCTCCCAGGCACACTCACTATATAGAGGGTGGTAGCAACCAAACTCAACATTAGTAATGTAGTAATGTCTCTTCTATCAAGAGAGGAGTAGAGAAGCTAAAAAGCTAGGAATAAAGGCGGGATTGTCTTCACAATTTAATGCCATTTAATTGGAAAAACCAAGGCAGGCATTTAGACTTACCGTAAATGAATAGACCTGTATTTCATTTTTTTGTAACACTTATGAGAGCTATTCCCCTGATAGGATGAGTAGGTTCTATTTTGTTAGTTGGTGCTGTATACATGAACAATATAATACCTTAGTATACACTATGTAATTGAAAGTTAGCATTTCATCTGAAGACTATTTTACCGTTTGGGTCTTAGTCCCATAAAAAAGTCCAAATTGGCCCTAGTATATGAATGGGGACCTTGGATCGTGGGCTCCTTGAGGGTAGGGACCGATGTGAGTGTGCATTGTACAGGGATAGGGACAATTGTAGACACTCACTCATGTTGAACTGGATGAACTAGTGTCTTTATTCAACCTTACTAACTATGAAAGTTGGGAAGGTCCTTATAACAAAGGCTTCGGACGTGTTGGTAAGTTTGTGGCACTTGCAGTCTATTGGCAGCTTTCTCCTACATTGCAGGCTGCTCAGATTTGCACCACGTTGCTCGAACGGGACCTTCTTATTTTTCAAGATTGTGAAAAGCTCACAGAAGTCTCTTTTTTCCTGTTTGGCATTACAATTTATAGGGCATTATTTATTGCCATAAATACAAATGTCTGTGGTTTGAGCTATTACCGTATGTGGTGAATTTGGCATGCAGCTTCTCCAATAAATTTAGACAATGAATTGACTATACTGGTTTACCAGGGATTGACTGATTGCTAAGATGCAAATACTACTGCCAGAAAGATGGAGTCATTAGAAGCATATATCATGAAATAAAGTGGTTTTCTATATTGTTTTTTGGAATATATTTGTGAATTGGCAGCAATGTTCTTTTTACTGACTGTGACTTTATTGCTGTTTATTTATTTATATGGAACTGGCATATTCTGCAGTGCTTTATAAAACAATGTAACAGATACATCTGTTATTACCCTATGAGGATTACTATATAATGATTGTAGCACATCTATCTAGTATACACAAAGTCAAAAAAACATATTCAATGGGGAAAAAGTGTCATTTTTATGGGTAGTAACAGATACCTCTGGCCGACTGTTATTATGCGAACAAGTGATTTTTTTTTTTTTAGCCAATCACTGTTGATTCCACACTCCAGCATTGTACTGCTTAGCCACTATCCAGTCCTGCTAGATCACTTCTGGCTGACCCCTTTTGCAGGTAAAGCTATGTAAAACATTAACAATACATGTCTATACTGTTTAAAAAACAGTAATACGCTGTCTCACCCTGCTCTGCACATGCTCGGTCAATCTCTATTTTTAGGCACTGTTTCAAATTTTTAGAGGCTGATTGCCTTAAAGTAGAATTAAACTCCTCTACAGCCAAGGAAGCTGCTTCTGTTTGATCTGCAACTGCCATGGTGCTGCACATGTGATCAGTTATGACACCAGCCATTTGATGGTTTGACAGTTTGTTTGAGGATACAAGAAAATGGGGGTTATGTACGAAAGGCAAATCCACTTTGCACTACAAGTGCACTTGGAAGTGCAGTCGCTCTCAATCTAAGGGGTAGATCTGAAATGAGGGGAAGCTCTGCTGATTTTATCATCCAATCATGTGCAAGCTAAAATGCTGTTTTTTTCTCGTTCAAAAGATTTATTTGTTTTAGAAATAATAAATAACAACAAATACAGAATATTTGACAAAACAAAAATATTAAAATATAACATTAAAGTATAAATGTTATATAAAAAAATAATTAAATACATAAATAAATATGCAAATAAATAAAAATAAACACACTAAAAGAAGAGAGGGGTGCTCCATCATTTACAACCTATGGAGATGAATGCAAATTATAGCTACAGATATCTAAGTAAAAAGGGAATAAAATACCAAGGAGGAATAATAAACATTCCAAAAAAATAAATAAAAAAAAAGTGTGGTTATTATATAATCTAGAGAAGACTAGAGTATAAAATTATTTATATCTGAAATGTCAGGAGCTCAATAAACTAGAAAAGACAGAAATATATCAATTTTACATATTTGAGCAAAACGAAATCCTGACCTTAGGTATACTTCAATATAGATAACAAATACTGTAGTATAATTAAAGGTTTTTTTGAAGAAGTATGGAAGAGAAAATGGTAAAAGGAGATGGGGACAGAAAGGAGGGGGAGATACAATTATTTAACTCCAGGTATAAATTATAGTTTATACAGCTAAATATTATACCAGAGAGAGAGAGAGAGAGAAAGAAAAAAAAAAAAATATATATATATATATATATATATATATATATATAAATTACCATGACAAGAGCGTTCGATTATCAAAATTATCTGACATATAGTATCTAATCCATGGTCTCCATATGTTATTGAATTTTGATAGACGATTCTTATCTAAAGCGTCCATTTTGGCATGTATAAAAGATTGGTTCATTCTAGTTTTGGTTTCTGAAATATTCACAACAGATGTTTTCCATGCATTGGCTACTGTCTGTTTTGCGGCTATCAGAAACGTGAGGAATAGTTTGAATTGGTTCTGTGTGAGAGAATCCGGTTTTAGATTAAGAAGAGCTAGCATTGGGTCTGGTGAAATAGAACAATCGAATAGTTTCGAGATAATCAGAAAGACTTTTTTCCAAAATGAGTACACAATAGGACAATGCCACCAGATGTGCATATAAGTACCCTGTTCTGGACAGCCGCGAAAACAGAGGCCTAAATTATCAATTGTGAATTTGGCTAATCTGGCAGGAACCAAATACCATCTTGTAAGCACCTTATAAGATGTCTCAATTGCCAGAATGTTTGTGGAAGAAGATTTAGTATTAGACCAGATATGAGACCAAGTTTTGGGATCAATCGAGCGCTCAAGATCTTTTTCCCAAGTGGATGTATATGTAGGTACTATTGTGTTAGATTTAGTAATCAATTGAGTGTAAATTGTAGAGATACAACCTTTAACGTGAGGTTCTTTGAGGCAGATTTTTTCAAATTGGGAAATAGATTGTAGATTTTCACTAGAATTAAGGAAAGGAGTATACATTTTTTTTATTTGTAGGTATCTAAATAGTTCAGATTGGGGTAACCCCGAAGTCTCACATAGTTCTGGGAAAGGTCGTATCGAGGACAATGATGTCAAATCATATAGGCAAGTAATGCCAGCTTTAGACCAAGTTTTAGGATATTTCCAGGCTGGGTAGAAGGATGGATTTTTATGGAAGGAAAGAAGTGGGTTATGCAGTGATTGTAAGCCATGTGAGGTTTTATGTTTATCCCACAAAGATAGGGAATGCCTAGTGATTGGATTTTTTAAAGTCTTGCGAAATGCAGGTTGTAACCATAGTAAATTGTTGACAATAAAAGGGTCGCAGTCAATAGCCTCAATGGATACCCATATAGGGATCTCCGTTGTCGAGTGATATTTTGTTAATTGTGCCAACTGAGCTGCTTTATAATATAATGTAAAATCTGGGAATCCCAGACCACCCATACATTTAGGGAGAACTAAGGTATTCTTATGTAGTCGGGGTTTTATTTTACCCCACGTGAATTGTATCGCCTTTTGCTGAATCAATCTGAGAAAATAAGCAGGAATATGAATAGGCAGCATTCTAAATAAATATAAGAATTTGGGAAGTATGGTCATTTTTATAATGTTAATTTTTCCAAACCATGAGATCGGTAGGGATGACCAGTTTGATAATAGACTGGTGATGTGTTTCAGTAAAGTTGGATAATTTGCTGCAAATAAATCAGAAGGATCAGGAGTGAGTTGGACACCCAAATATGGAAGACTGTGAACTACCCATTTAAAGGGTAGAGAATCTTGTAAAGTTTGTTTAACCTTTTCGTTAAGTGAGATATTAAGCGCCAGTGATTTTTGGACATTAACTTTAAGGCCTGAGATAAGCGAAAATTCCTGTAATACAATCATAAGGTTTGGGGCAGAAGTTAAAATGCTGTTTTTTATTTTCCTTGCATGTCCCCCTCGGATCTACAGCGACTTTACTTCCAAGTGCACTTGCAGTGCAATGTGGATTGTCCGTTGTGACAGTTAGCAATCCCAGCATTCCAGGAATGTAAATGTTTTCTGAAACTGTTTAATCAATGGGTTTAGTTAGGTTTGTGATTTACTGCTGTTCAGGGGCTCTGGGCTTCAGAAAAATGGCTGCTTCCATAATTGCTCCTGTTTCTTCTTGCTGGAGGCTATTTACAGCACACACTAATTTTGGTTGCATAATTATTAATGTGGAATGTATGTTACTTGCTAAAGAACATTATTTTTTATCAAGTTGTTATGGGTAAAGTTTGGTTTTAACTTGAACACTCAAGTGATATGATTGTGCATGGTACTGCTTTAAACCACTTAAAAAGAAAGTTGTTTAGTAATTTAAGCTAAACTCCAGCGAAATGAAAAATCCTCCGTTGCCGTGGGCCTACCCCAGCACTATGAGGGATAAATGGTTGTCTATGCCTAGGATACCCTAATTTCTCCATATTATACAAGCTGCCCTTGCAAGCCTCTTCTCTGCAAAGCAAATTCCTCTTTATTTATTTATTCTGCACATAATTAGGTATTTAATAGGAACCCAGTTACATTTTTTGAGTAAAAATTCTTACCTTCTTTAAGTGCTTCTAAAGGCACAAGATTTTTTTTTTTACCTCGGTAAGGTAGAAAATCTTCTCTGTTCAGAAGCCCCCCCAATACTTATCTGAGCTCCATCGTGATCCAGCGATGTGCACAAGAGCCTCAGCTCTCTGGGCACTCTCGCTCCTCATTGGCTGAGACAGCATCAGGAACCAATGGCCAGTGGGACATTGAGAAGAGAGAGGGAGCGGGGCTGGGCAGCAGCTCTGTGTGGGAATGGACACACAGAGCAGCAGCTCAGGAGCGCATCTTCTTGGGTACCCCCATGACAAGCTGCTTGCTCTGGGGGCACTTGACAGGAGGGAGGGGCCAGGAGTGCCGACAGGGGACCCGAGAAGAGATAAAAACATTATTGCTTTTAATATCACATTTAGTAAATCAACTCCAATGTCTTTATTTAAAGAGTATATGGGGCTCATACCCATATGGGGCAGCATGGTGTGCTTTTGGGGAAGCTAGACTTATGCTTTAAAGTTAATTTAGAATCCAATGAACTTACCAGTATTTTTAGAGTTGGGAGAAAACTTGGATTACTGGAGCAGCCATATTTGTTTATGCAAGCTTTGCTTTCTGCTTTGCAGTGCTACCCCTGGTCAGAACACAACAGCTTAGCGGGGGATATCCCTGTACTAATGTCTGACAGTCCGTTTTTTTAGCAAGAGCCCTTGTACACACGGTCGGATATTCCGACGGAAAATGTCCGATCGGACCGTGTTGGCGGATAATCCGACCGTGTGTGCGCTCCGTCGGACTGTTTCCGTCGGAATATCCAACGGACAAAGTTTTAGAGCTGGGCTATAAAATTTTCCGACAACATGATCCGATCGGACTTTGTCTGATCGTTTGTAGAGAATTCCGATCGGACAAAGTGCCACGCATGCTCAGATCAAATTCCGAGACCAAAGCTATTGGCTACTAGCCTGAACGTAGTCCCGTCGTAACTAAATTACGTCACCACGTTACGAACGATCGGATTTTCCGACAACTTTGTCCAACCGTGTGTATGCAACACCAGTTTCGGACAAAATCCGTCAGGCAAAATCCGACAGATTTTGTTGTCGGAATGTCCAACCGTGTGTACAAGGGCTTAGTGTGTACCAGGCTTAACGCTTGTCTTCCCTGGCTCTAGTGGCTACATTTAATACAATGAAAAAGGCACAGAAGAGCAAGAATGTAAAACTTTGAAAGCCACATCAAACTTGTAAATTAAGTTAAAGTTATTCTTGAAAACATAATTCTAAAAATATGCTCTGCTTGCAAATTCAATATGCTTTCCGTTGAAACCAGGGGTGGACAAATCAATGGAGAATCCTGGTGATAGTTGGCTCAATCAAGTAGGCATCAAGCACTTAAAGCGGGAGTTCCGCCGTTTTTTTTTTTTTAAAAGCCAGCAGCTACAAATACTGCAGCTGCTGACTTTTAAAATAATGACACTTACCTGCCCAGCGTGCCCGCGGTGTCGGCACCCGAAGCCGATCTCTCGATCGTCTCTCGGGTGCTGCCGCCGCCATCTTGGGTATGGGAATCAGGAAGTGGAGCCTTTCGGCTTCATTTCCCGGCAATAAGGATGGACCCGCTGCCTCTGGGATCTGTGTGTTTCTCAGCAGGCAGCGGGGGACTTTCGGAAAGGGGCGTAATCTACGCCCCTTTCCGCAGAGAGCTATCCCGGAAGTGGGTGCACATACCTGTACTGTACAGGTACCTGCACCCCCCTCCCCCCTGAAAGGTGCCAATTGTGGCACCGAAGGGGGGGAGGATTCCAATGAGCGGAAGGTCCACTTTAGGGTGGACCTCCGCTTTAAGAAGTGTACCCATTAACAGAAACATAAAAAACAAGCTCAATAGGTGTCAACTCCAAACCTCGAGGTGGTTTCCACGCTCTTGGGACTTTCTCAACTGCACTATAATAAAGATAGACATATGTTTTCTTAGCTGTCCTAACGCAGATACCCAATTAAAAAATGATACAAATGCGCCATACAATAATTGTGAAATGGTGTAGCATCATTTAACGTTCTGCAGGAAGCAATGACAATACACTGGTGGACAGCTTCAAGAGTAAGTAAGATAGTAAGAACTTACCATCCCCCTTGAACACCATAACAAAAGGCCTTTATCTGAAGAAGTACTCTTTTGTGATGGAAGAATAATGGAGAAAATGTCAAAAGGTCCTTGTTTATTTGTTATGTAGATTGGGGTCAGTGCTCCTTTGTGCAACTTTGTCTCAATGTGAAATGTCCTCTCTCTCGGTATGGTAGCTTCTTCAGTTTGCCACAACCCCGAATTGTTATAACCAAATTACATTTAATGGGCTTTACTTTAGATAAAAGGCAACTGACAAAGATGGCAGGAAAAAAAACTAAAGCTGACCATGCTGGAACACAGAATGTAAATTGTGGAGGGGTGCTTCTATATTTGCATTCAAATTTTGTTTTACTGTGTCCTTTGAATGGATCAAAGTCATATTAGACTACAAATTGGTGATTTTTATGTCTCCTCTTGCTGAGCATTCTGATGTATTAGAAGCACTTCGTGTTCCACCGAAATTGCTTGCTAAAGCCAAGCAAGAACTCTGATATTTACCATGATAAAGCCACATATATTTTATTGTTTTACAATGACCATCTTAGCAACTGAGCAGGACTTATCACTCTATTCAGGCTTTACATGTCATTATTTCTCTTTAAAGCGGGAGTCCGCTGTTTTTTTTAAGCCAGCAGCTACAAATACTGCAGCTGCTAACTTTTAAAATAATGACACTTACCCGCCCAGCGCGCCCACGATGTCGGCACCCGAAGCCGATCTGTCGATCGTCTCTCGGGTGCTGCCGCCGCCATCTTGGGTATGGGAATCAGGAAGTGGAGCCTTGCGGCTTCATTTCCCCGGTTCCCTACTGCGCATGCGCGAGTCGCGCTGCGCAATAAGGATGGTCCCCGCTGTCTCTGGGATCCATGTGTTTCCCAGTAGACAGCGGGGTACTTTTGGAAAGGGGCGTAGATTCTGCGGAAAGGGGCGTACCTTCTGCAGATATCTATGCCGGAAGTGGGTGCAGATACCTGTACTGTACAGGTATCTGCACCCCCCCCCCCCCTGAAAGGTGCCAATTGTGGCGCCGGAGGGGGGGGAGGATTCCAATGAGCAGAAGCTCCACTTTAGGGTGGACCTCCGCTTTAAGCAGGTTTCAACCCATACTGTTATGTAGCATGTTGAACTAAACATTCATTTCATTTTGCATGTATTTATCAGAATTTCAGTTTTCGTTTTCTTATTAAGATAATTAAAAATAATAGCCATAAACATAATATCTTTTGCTCATGTCTATTAACCAATTCCCTACATTAAAGTACACTGTAGGGGTTGTAGAATAATGGATTTAGAACTTTGTTCACTTACATTACTTGCATTACCAAAGGAAAGAATCTTTGGCAAGTGACTTCTTCTTTATAGCTGATTTAAATACATATGAACCCACTTGCCCACAAATTACCCCCTTTTGGGATAAAATTCTCCATCTCTAGGACAAACTTGTTGAGGACTAATTCCCCAATGAACCTCGCACAACTATACTGTCTATGTTGCCGGGCTTCTATAAGAAAATTAAGAAGAGCTTAATTTGTCATTTTTTTGATGGCTGCTCGCTCAGTTATCGCTCGGTCTTAGCACCAAACGGCGATCCCTTCTTTAGCTGATTGGGCTTGTGAAATTTATAGAGTCCAACACCTAGAATGTATGGTTGCATGGGGTGCTGAGAAGAATGAATCCCACACCACTATGTGGACTGTATGGTCGCACTTCTGGTTTTCCTCCAATTTTGATGATTTTGTAGCAGCTAGAGTTAGGGATGCTTCTCCTGGGCCCTCTCACATATAAAGGGCTACTCCCTCCCCTTCTCTTCCTATTATTTATCCTTATCTTTTCTCTATTTTCCATTTCCCCTCATTTGCCTTTTTTTTTTCCCTACCCTTCTGTCACCTTTACGTACATAAGGTTATGGTTATCTTAATAATAGTGCCACCATATTTTCATACCATATATGTTGAGCTTGGTTTTCTATGACTTTGTTATTAGTGGACTCTCGGTTAATTAATAATTCAGTTATTATGCTCATTTTAACATGCCTTCAAAACCTATATTGTATTATATTTATGCAATAATTGTTCTATTGTTATTATTACGATATCACTCTATGCTTGTGCATCTGTTGGAGTCGAGTTGATACTCCCGTGTTTTCACTCTGTATTGTTTAATCTTATTTAAAACTTAAAGTGTAAGTAAACCCATCGATTTAAACAGTTAAAAAAAAAAAAGGCATGCCGGGAATGCTAAATGCTAACTGCACATATCAAACCATCCAATGGCTGGTGTCATAACGAATCACATGTGCAGCATCATAGCAGTTGAAAATTAAACAGAGGCAAAGATGGCAGCTTCCTTGGCTGAAAACGATAGGGGAGTTTACTTCCACTTTAATAAAACAGATTCAACATAATAAAACACCAATTAATGCAGCTATATCTTTATTAAAATCATTCAAGTGTAACTAAAAGCAAACCTTTTTTCTAAGTGTTGTATATAGTGGAGAGGGATTATAACAACTGCCAGTTTTTATTGGTGTCTGTACCCCAGAGGTATGGAAATTCACCCTATTTGTCCTAATAACCATTATCATTGAAAGTGAAAATGAAAGAAAATCACAAATTTTATGTTGACACCAGAACAATAATAGAGGGGAAATCTTCCAATGGGGACACTAGTTCTGGTGACCGTGGTGAAACTAGATTCCCTCACTTTGGAGAGATTTTCTTCACTTCCTGTTTTGGCTATGGGGCAGGAAGTGAAGGGAAATCCCAGTTAATTATTTTTGGTCCAGGGATAAGTTTGCTGTTAAATATAGCATAAACATACTGTATGAGAACCTGCAAAAAGATTTGCCATTTTTTTTCAGCCAAACTTGTGACCAGGCTGTCTAAGCCCTTGTACACACGGTCGGAGAAGCCGTCGGAATGTGTCCTATCAGACCGTGTTGTCGGATAATCCGACTGTGTGTGGTCTGCATCGGACTGATTCCGTCGGAATATCCGTCGGACCCAATTTTCCAACTTGTTGGAAATATTTCCCGACCAACTGGTTCGATTGGACATACTCCAATCATGTGTAGAGAATTTTGATCGGACAAAGTGCCACGCATGCTCAGATCAAATTCCTACATCAAAGCTATTGGCCACTAGCCTGAACGTAGTCCCATCGTAACGAAATTACGTCATCACGTTCTGAATGATCGGATTTTTCGACAACTTAGTCCGACCGTGTGTATGCAACAGTTTCGGACAAGATCCGACGGACAAGATCCGACGGACAAAAGTGTACAGGGGCTTACAGATGTTGGTTGGTGAGCTCACTTATTGCCATAGTAGTAAAACACTACAGCTTGGTCACTCACTCAGCCTTTTATTTGGAGAATTGTCACGGTGAAGGGGTCATTACTTTGCACCTGCCAAGAAGATCCAATTGTTAAGCTGGCCATAGATGTTTCAAACCATGTATGGGCAGGCTGATTTTTACCCAAGTTGATCCATCAATGGACTTTGGAGCAACCAGTATGTTGGATTTTTACATACAATTACTGCCAGTAGCTAAGCCTCTAGCAATAATCACTCTGTTCCCCTGGCTGGGACAGCTCCCCGTGGCCCCCTCCGCTGGGAGAATACAGTAGCTCAGTGGTAGGGATTCTCCCATCAACACTGAATGTGTTGATGGGGAAATTGAGTGATTTTCTTTCCTGCAACCTGTGGTTGCAGAAAAGAAAATCGCATAATCTAAGGCCTGCGGTAGTTTGACTGCACTGTGCAATTCAGCAGAACTTGATTTTCTCACAGTGCTGCCCTTCCAATCTTTTTTTGTTGTTGTAAGTTAATTGCTTTTTTAATGCAACCTGTCAGAACCATATTTGGCACATTCAGTTTTTCAAGTTAGGTCTGGAGGCTACCATTGCCAATCTCCCTAAAAAAAAATGCAAATTTTTGGCCAGGTTTGTCTCACAGTCCAGAGCTCTATTTTGCCCAGCAACTAGTACTGATTCTGGGAGTATGATAATTTGAGTCATTAGCACTGAATGAGAGCCTTGGTTACCCTCGGTAACAGCTCTTGTGAATGGTTCCCTTTCTATACATAGGACCCTATTTGTATGTCTTAAATGATCTGGGCAGTTTCAAGGGGTTGATTTACTAAAGGAAAATAAGCTGCTTACTTTTTTTAAGTGCAGTTGCACTATGCAGGAGGATTTTCCCCAAAGCTTAGTGAATGTGGTGACATTTCACTTTGCAAAGAATACCCAATCACCTGCAAGGAAAATGTTTAGGCAATTCATTTTTGCATGCACATCATTGGCTAGAGGATGTCACCTCATTCACTAAGCTCTGTAAATAATTCCCTTGCAAAGTAAAGTTTATTTGACTTCAGTAAATCAGTCACAAAGCATCTAATTTGTTTGAGAAACATTAAATGTGACCTCTAATAATAGAAAATAAAAATAAAAGTATAGAATTTGTACCATCATCCAGAAATCAAATAGTGTAAGGATTGGTAGCCTGATCCCCAACCAGGTTACCAGAAATGGAGGCAGTTTGGACTATTGCGGTACAACAAGAACAATACAATGAATAATATAACAAGGTAATAATAATAAAAGATACAGATGATTTTATTGATGCCAGAAAACAAATCATCAATTTACACATTAAAAACATGAGCGCAGTACACATGTATATCATCAGTGAGTAGTCACAATACAACTGTTGATCACAGATATCAGTTTCCTCGACTAGTTTCGCGGACTTATACCGCTTCATCGGGAGGTTATCTGTGATAAGATCAAAAAAGCGAAAAAGTAATCAAAAAAGGAAAAAAATATAATAATAATAATAATGAAATTTTTTGCAGCATCCCAATTAAGAAATTTGATTCAAAAAGGTTAAAAACGGGGAAAGAGCGACACAGCTTACCCATGCTCCAAATTCAAAAAGGGGGGGGGGGGGGGAGGGAGGGAAAGCAGGAGGCTCATTTGTAATAATACATGAAAGGGATGTATTAGCCATAAGGATTAATAGAAATATGTTTAGCACAGTAGTTAATTATATAACAAAAGGTACATATGAATAATATACATAGATAGGATGAAACATCCTATGAAGCCAATGCAAACTACAGATTCAAAAGAGGTCCAAGGTATCAAAAGGGCAAACGATTAGAGGCCATGATAGGGTACATCATGGTCAGGGGTGGCGGGTAGCCTATGGTTGGATCATAAAATGTATCAAGCCCGACCTAATGGACGTCTAGAATGAATAGTTGCATGAAGGCTTACAGTAATAATAAATTAGATGGTAAGATAAGAGTAGTTAAATATAGAGAGAGGTCTTTGTAGTGCTAGGAAAGGGGTTAGATGATGACGTCAAAGTGGGGGGCAAAGGGGCGGCCCATCCGTTTGGAGCATGGGTAAGCTGTGTCGCTCTTTCCCCGTTTTTAACCTTTTTGAATCAAATTTCTTAATTGGGATGCTGCATAAAATTTCTTTATTATTATTATATTTTTTTCCTTTTTTGATTACTTTTTCACTTTTTTGATCTAATCACAGATAACCTCCCGATGAAGCGGTATAAGTCCGCGAAACTAGTCGAGGAAACTGATATCTGTGATCAACAGTTGTATTGTAACTACTCACTGATGATATACATGTGTACCGTGCTCATGTTTTTAATGTGTAAATTGATGATTTGTTTTCTGGCATCAATAAAATCATCTGTATCTTTTATTATTATTACCTTGTTATATTATTCATTGTATTGTTCTTGTTGTACCGCAATAGTCCAAACTGCCTCCAATTCTGGTAACCTGGTTGGGGATCAGGCTACCAATCCTTACAACATCTAATTCGTTTCAAACTTATGGTAGAAAAATAACAGCTAGAGCCAAGTTTGAAATTAATAGGTTGTTGTGGGGTAACACAGTAGGGGTGGGTTTCTAAAGGCAAATAGACTGTGCACTTGACAAGTGCACTTGCTCCAGAGCTTAGTAAATAAGAGACAGCTCTGCTGAATTCCATCCTCCAATCATGTGCAAGCAAAAATGCTTATGTTTTTATTTTCCTTGAAAAAGGAGACCCTGCCCCCTGAAACGCGCTGTCATAGCAACTATGCTACCACCCATTCCACTGCCTATCTTCCCTTTCAGATTGCATGCGCAGGTGGCATCACTGGCTGCATGAAGTGTGAATATCTCCTAAACCGTGAAGGTTTAGGAGATATTCATAGTACATACAGTTAAGCCTTATTATAGGCTTACCTGTAGGTACAAGTCTACAGAATGGTTTTACTTCCTCTTTAAAGGGTAAGTTCACCTTTACTGAAAAATCTGTAAGGTGAACTTACACAGGGCCCCTTCCTCATGCGATCTCCCATTCTGACCCTCTGGAATAACCGTGTCAGGGGCCCCTCAGCTGAATCTCCAAAACATACCCCGTCAAGAGGGACATTTCGGAGCATCCTAATTGGTCTGTGCCATCCAATCAGAACCCACGTAGCCTGTCCTGTCAGCGGGGAAGAAAACGTGTGAATGCTGAGGGGATTTATAAGCCTCGGACCCCTGAAGCTGCTATACCCAGGCTCAGAACGGGAGATCGCTGCACAACAGGTCAGCAGCACTGGGGGGGGGTGAGGAGGGCGTCCTGTGTGAGGTCACCTTACAGATTTTTCTGCAAAGTTGAACTTCCTCTTTAACCTGCTTGGTGGCTTTTCCGCGTGTGATTCGGGGTTAAATTTCAGTATCATTAGTGGTAACCCCAAGCCACACTCAGGATTGCCTTGCAGGATCCTGCTGCAGTGTACTTACCTTGTCCCCAGGATCCTGCGATGTCACCCCGCTGTGTCTGTTTGCTCTGTCCTCCGCCCGATGCCTCTGTGTGCCGGGTTCCATTCCCTGTGAGCGTCGTAAATTTTTTTTTAAATTCATAACACATACAGTACACTGTAATCTTTCAGATTACATTACTGTATGAAATTATTTCACATCCCTTTTGTCCCTAGTGCTTTGTCCAGTGCCCTGCATGCAGTTTTATATTATATATACTGTTCTTTCTGCCTGGAAACTGGAGATTGCCCATAGCAACCAAAAAGTGTCCCTTTGCGGCAAAAGTGTTTTTTTAGAAAACAGCGATAATAAATTAGAACACTTGCAGAATTGAGCGATAATGAATTGGGAGGAAATTAATTTTATTAATATTATATTATTATTTTTTATAGTTATTTATTAAGTTATAATTTATGATTTTGTATTTCAAACTTTATCATACTTGGGATGTCTACTAGACTCTGGTTTGGACAGATTTAAGTGCGTTATTGCTAAGAATTACAGGCCTACAATATAAAACGCCAAATTTCAATGCAAAATAATTGTACCGCTTTGAGAGGCAAAAATCTGAGACGCATAATCATACCGCCAGGGAGGCTACGTTTTTTTTTTTTTTTGATTGGCGTAGACAGACTATCTGAGACGGTTCTTCTTAAAGCCATAAATAAGGCTGATCAACCTTGGCATGATTTCATGGCATAGGCAAATGTTTATCCGCTATCACTTTTCACATTGTAATTTTGCTTTATTACATTATTATTATTTTTTTTTTAGTCTTTAAGATGCCATTGAAATTCTATTTGATTTCCCTAATTACAGGTTATACATTTTCTTACTGATCCTAACTAATACTGAAAAATTCAACCTAGTAATATAGAACATATTCATTGATGGATTTATATGTAATTTTGGGTTATTTGATTCATGTGGAACGCTCTTTTTTTCTTACAATGCACACTTGGGACTATGCAGTTAATCAAACAATAAGATCAAAATATGCAGTGACACGTTCATTAAAATAATTTTTAGTTTGGAGCCTTTTGTTGTCAGCTGATACAGAAAGTACGTTGCCAAGAAGAGACATGACTCAACTGGCCTATTTTAAAATTGTATTTGGCAATGCTGATAGACTGACTTTTCAAAAGTAAACATTTGTAATTGTAATCAAATCCTGAGCTCTTGTCAACCACAATTTCTTTTTGATAGCTTTTCAATTTTTAGCTTTAAAAGGAAAAAAAGGAAAGAAGAAATCTGCCTCTGCATAATAATCAGTTTGCGTGAAAGGAAGTTTTCCTGTTTTGCATTGCCCGTGCACTAAGGCAACCTATAGTAGGCCTGAGAAAAAAAAAAATGAACGCCATTGGGGAGGAATTGCAATTGTTGTCATGAAAGGTTTTTTTTTTCCCCCCCTATTCAAGTAGACCAGCTGAATGCCATAGAATAATGAGTCCACTGCCTGGCCAAGGGAAGAGAAGATAATCCCATTGGCTCACTACAATCCATGTCATTGAGCAGTGTTTACAATCTGATCTGCAGAGGGAGATCTAGGGATTGATTTACTAATAACAAATAGGTTGTTGACTTTACAAAGGAAGTTGCACTTTGCACGGGGTTTTTTCCTAGAGTTTACTGATTGTGGTGAAGTTTCACTTTGCAAAGAATACCCAATCAAGTGCAAGGAAAAAAAAAAAAAACAGCACTTCTGCTTGCACATGATTGGATGATGGACATCAACAGAGCTTCACCTCATTCACTAAGCTCTGGGGCAAAATGCCAAATGAGCAACCTATTGACTTTTAGTAAATCAACCCTATAGTGACATTTTACCATGATGATTTCATATGTCCAAACTCTCTGAGATGAGAAGGATGGAAACCTTTTAGCACAAAATACACTATTTTACCAAAAGTATTGGGGTGCCTGTCTGTACATGCGAATTAACTTTAATGGCATAACAGTCTTAGCCCTTGTACACACGGTCAGAGAATCCGTCGGAATGTGTCCTATCGGACTGTGTTGTCGGATAATCCGACTGTGTGTGGTATGCTTCGGACTGTTTCCGTCGGAATATCTGTCGGACCAAATTTTCCAACATGTTGGAAATATTTTCCGACCAACTGGTCCGATAGGACATACTCCAATCATATGTAGAGAATTTCGATCGGACAAAGTGCCACGCATGCTCAGATCAAATTCCTACATCCAAGCTATTGGCTACTAGCCTGAACGTAGTCCCATCGTAACAAAATTACGTCCTCACATTCTGAAAGATCGGATTTTTCAACAACTTTGTCCGGCCGTGTGTATGCAACAGTTTCGGACAAGATCCGATGGACAGGATCCGACGGACAGAATCCGACGGACAAAATCCGACGGATTTGGTTGCCACAATGTCCAACCGTGTGTACAAGGGCTTAGTCCGTAGGGTTCAGTATTGAGTTGGCCCACCCTTTGCAGCTATAACAAGCTTCAGCTTTTCTGGGAATGCCGTCCACAAGGTTTAGGAGTGTTTCTATGGGAATGTTTAAGCATTCTTCCAGAAGCTTTGTCGCGAAACTAGTAGAGAAATACCACCAACTTGGACATAAGCTGTTGGATTCCTGGCTCCTCTAAATGGGGGGGGGGGGGCTTGGCATTACTTCATTGTAACATTGTTTGTGCTATTATGGTATAAACCTATAGAATGGTTGATTATCAACAAATGTTTTTAATGAGTTGACTTTTTTTAAATAAAATCTATGTAACTTTTATCTTACTTTGCTTAATTTTTGGGTATCAAGACAGTCCTCAATTCCACTGGTGCCACATGGTAACTTATCTGGAGTAGTCCATGTTAACCCATTTTTTCTCTTTCATTCTTCCAGAAGCGCATTTGTGAGGTCAGTCACTGATGTGGACAAGAAGGCCTGGCTCGCAATCTTTGCTCTAATTCATCCCAAAGGCATTCTATCGGGTTGAGGCCAGGACAAATGCGCTTCTAGAAGAATTCCCCAAACTCGCTAATCCATGTCTTTATGGACATTGCTTAGTGCACTGGTGTGGAGTCATGTTGGAACAGGAAGGAGCCATCCCCAAACTGTTCCCACAAAGTTGGGAGCATGAAGCGTTTGAAGCCCCTAAACACGTTTGCAAAAAAGCGGGTGGCTTAGCACATTTTTGAAGCTGCTTCTCTCCTGCCAGGGAAAATAGTTTACAAAATCCCCAGTATGCATGAGGCCCATGAGCCCTTATAGTCATAGCTACTTTTTATCTATATAGAACAACAAACAAGAGAAAGGTGAGATGTTATAATGTTGATAGGGACTCCTCTGCCCAACATCTCCCTGGGGTTAATTTTCTTATTATAGCCTTAAATGTCCAGAGTTGGTCAGAAAAGGGAGTCAAAATAGTGGTTCCTCTTACAATTCTGTCCTAACTGAATAATTTACTGTAGGGATTCCCCTCCTATTGGGTGCCTGAAGCAGTCAGAGCAATATACAGCACGTGTGCTAGCTGTAAAAACCTGGAAGAGACCGATGATGTCAGAGAGGAAGATGGCTGCACGTGGCCCTTCAATTGGTAGTGAAACAGTGGATCACAACAGATCAACACTGGTGGGTTCACTGGGCATGGAGGTATGTTTATTGGGCACAACTCAGCATAAAAGGTTTGAGAAGATGGGAAAAGAAAAACAAAAGGCAATGGGGTGAAGTTCTTCTTTAAGGAAACAAGGGAAAACCAAATTATAAATTACTACTACCGTTATGAAACACTACCGCTGTGCTAAAGTGTGAAAGCACATTTAGTTCATTTTAACCACTTAGGAACTGCCGAACGCCGACATACGTCCTCACTTTGAAGAGGAATATCATTTTGGCAGCTAGCTGCCATAACCCCGGTATCCTCTTCTTTAGCTGGCGGTCCGCTTTCAGATAATAGTAGTCTCTGTGACGGATTAGCCACAAGATAACTTTTATTGGCGACAGAAGAGGGCCCCCCCCCTTCCGCTCTCCGGTGCCCTCCACCTCTTACCGGATCTGTCGACAGCGGCAGAGGCGATCGGATGTTTCCCCTTCCTGGGTATGGAGATGTGTGAGGAAAAGATGCCCCCCACCCATCTCCATAACATTGCAGGATGGAAGCGACGTCAACACGTCACTTACGCCCATAGCAGGATTCATTTTTAAAATGACAACATTCTTTTTATTATTGCATTTTAGTGTAAATATGAGGGCTGAGGTATTTTTGACCCCCAGATCTCATATTTAAGAGGTTATGTCATGCTTTTTTCTATTACAAGGGTTTACATTCCTTGTAATAGGAATAAAAGTAACACTTTTTTTTTTTAAAGAATAGTGTAAAAATAAAAAATAAAAAATAAAGGGTAAAATAAATAAGAAAAAAATATAAAACATTTTTAAACGCTTCCTGTCCCGCCAAGCTCACGTGCAGAAGTTAATGCATACGTGAGTAGCTCCCGCATATGAAAACGGTGTTCAAACCACACATGTGAGGTATTGCCGCGATCGGTAGAGTGAGAGCAATAATTATAGCCCTAGACCTCCTCTTTAACTCAAAACATGCAACCTGCAGAATTTTTTAAATGTTGCCTATGGAGATTTTTCTCGTTCAGAATTTTTTATTTTATGTTAAAATAAATTACATGTACAGAATATAAGACAAATTATGTGATACCAGAAATAAAAAGTAGACATATTGAAGTACGGATGATACAAAGCAAAGAAGAATTTCAACATATTCTCGTGGGAATGACAATAAATGGCCTTTATATATTTTAGAATTTGAAAACATTCTTATAGCTGAGTTTTAAACATTTTAATCCCAAGAAAATATAAATATGTCTAAAAGAAAGTATATGATTTTAAAGTTTTGACCATAACTTCTAAAGTATGTTTATAGTAAGTATTATATAGTAAGGGAAGAACATAAAAGGTATATAGGAGGAGAAGGGGAGGGAATAATTCTCTGGAGGAGGTTTTATATATCACCTATGGAGATTTTTAAGGGTAGATGTTTGTCACCATTCCACGAGCGGGCGCGATTTTGAAGCGTGACTTGTTGGGTATTAATTTACTCGGTGTAACATTATCTTTTAAAATCGAAAAAAAATGGGCTAACTTTACTGTTGTCTTATTTATTCATTCATTTCCAAAGAAGTGCGATTTTAAGACCGCTGCGCAAATATGGTGTGACAGAAAGTATTGCAACGACCGCCATTTTATTTTCTAGGGTGTTAGAAAAAAAAAGGTATAATGTTTGGGGGTTCTAATTAATTTTCTAGCAAAAAAAATAACTTTTTAACTTGCAAACAACAAATCTCACAAAGAGGCTCGGTCCTTAAGTGGTTAATATGTACATACTGTATACTCCAAACTGTCCTTTCTTTTGTGGGGTCCCCAGATGAGCTTTGGGGCAGGGCTGATAGTCTTACAATTCTATAGTCTGCAAATTCAGCAAGGAGCATAGGCTGGGTATAACTGGGGATACCTAACCCAAAATTTCACTTGACTAAACAATTGGTGTTACTGGAAAATTGGGTAAAATTTGGGAAATGATTCTGGGTGAAAACAAAAGCCCTGATCAGATCGGATCGGCTTTATTTCCTGTATGCACAAAAAAAGTTGATTTTACATTTTTACGGGAATGTACCTTTAAACTTTAGACTGCACAGATTTGGTTCTACAAGTTCTAAATCGGTCATCTCCAATGTATTCCGTCTTTATTGTTTGACCTTGAATTTGTTCTTACCCTTGGTTTATTTTTTTTTAATTGTATCATCTTTCTTTTTTTTTTTTTTTGCAAGCCAATAATTGCAGGGTGCCGCTTATAAATGCATTTTGAAAGGGCAATAAGCGGTAATTTAAAAGAATTATCATTTTATAAAAAACGTGCAGGAGATGAATCTGACCTTGGTCTTTCCTTTCCGCACTTGCTTTTAATACACCTGTTTTTTTTTTACCTTTATTAATCTTGGCAGGAAAGACTTTTTAGAATTTTTTTTCTGCTGCTTCCATCCAATAATTTTAACACTAACGACTCCAGTTTACCAATTATTATAGAAAGTCTCCAAGACTGAACATTTTTCTTCCCTTGCCAGCCAACAAAATTGACCCTCTTGGCTATCTCCTTGCAAAACTATTACTTCACAAAGCACATTGGACTTGAGCCAGAATCTGAACATTTTCCTCTTGTCAGCTAGGAAACTTGCTGAAAAGGCACTAAATAATAAAAGATTTTTTGGCAAATATCCAGAAGGCAGCGGAAATTATCACTTTCACCCGCACTTCATGCTAATTGTCCCTGATTATCAATTTTGGACAATCCTTTGAAACTTACAACATTCTTTCTAGTTGGATTCCACCAAACGTAACTCATTAACTGCATAACTGCCAGAGGGGACAAGAGTCATTAAAACGCTATTATGTTGCATTTCAAATGTTGTTTTTCATTATTTGCTATTTTGGTTTTCCTATGTAGCTTATTTCAGGCACTGTTAGTTGTGGTGAGTATAATACATGAGCACAATTGAAGATAAAAATAGGAAAAAAATAAATAAATAAATATATATATATATATATATAATGTGTGTGTGTGTGTGTGTATATATATATATATATATATATATATATATACACACACACATATATATATATATATATATATATATATATATATATATATATATATATATATACACACACACACACACACACACACACACACACATATATATATATATATATATATATATATATATATATATATATATATACAGTGGTGTGAAAAAGTGTTTGCCCCCTTCCTCATTTCCTGTTCCTTTGCATGTTTGTCACACTTAAGTGTTTCGGAACATCAAACCAATTTAAACAATAGTCAAGGACAACACAAGTAAACACAAAATGCAATTTGTAAATGAAGGTGTTTATTATTAAAGGTGAAAAAAAATCCAAACCATCATGGCCCTGTGTGAAAAAGTGATTGCCCCCCTTGTTAAAACATACTATAACTGTGGTTGTCCACACCTGAGTTAAATTTCTCTAGCCACACCCAGGCCTGATTATTGCCCCACCTGTTCACAATCAAGGCATCACTTAAATAGGAGCTACTTGACACAGTAAGGTCCACCAGAAGATCCTTAAAAGCTACACATCATGCCGAGACCCAAAGAAATTCAGGAACAATTGAGAAAGAAAGTAATTGAGATCTATCAGTCTGGAAAGGGTTATAAAGCCATTTCCAAAGCTTTGGGAATCCAGCGAACCACAGTGAGAGCCATTATCCACAAATGGCGAAGACATGGAACAGTGGTGAACCTTCCCAGGAATGGCCGGCCGCCCAAAATTACCCCAAGAGCGCAGCGACGACTCATCCAAGAGGTCACAAAAGACCCCACAACAACGTCCAAGGAACTGCAGGCCTCACTTGCCTCAGTTAAGGTCAGCGTTCATGCCTCCACCATCAGGAAAAGACTGGGCAAAAATGGCCTGCATGGCAGAGTTCCAAGGAGAAAACCACTGCTGAGCAAAAAGAACATCAAAGCTCGTCTCAATTTCTCCACAACACATCTTGATGATCCCCAAGACTTTTGGGACAACATTCTGTGGACCGATGAGACAAAAGTGGAACTCTTTGGAAGGTGTGTGTCCAAGTATATCTGGCGTAGAAGGAACACTGCATTTCATAAAAAGAACATTATACCAACAGTAAAATATGGTGGTGGTAGTGTGATGGTCTGCGGCTGTTTTGCTGCTTCAGGACCTGGAAGACTTGCCGTGATAAAAGGAACTATGAATTCTGCTGTCTACCAAGAGATCCTGAAGGAGAATGTCCGACCATCTGTTTGTGTACTCAAGCTGAAACGAACTTGGGTTCTGCAGCAGGACAATGATCCTAAACACACCAGCAAGTCCACCACCGAATGGCTGAAGAAAAACAAAATGAAGACTTTGGAGTGGCCTAGCCAAAGTCCTGACCTGAATCCTATTGAGATGTTGTGGTATGACCTTAAAAAGGCCGTTCATGCTCGAAAACCCTCTAATGTAACTGAATTAGGACAATTCTGCAAAGATGAGTGGGCCAAAATTCCTCTAGGACGCTGTAAAAGCCTCATTGCACGTTATCGCAAACGCTTGGTTGCAGTTGTTGCTGCTAAGGGTGGCCCAACCAGTTATTAGGTTTAGGGGGCAATCACTTTTTCACACAGGGCCATGATGGTTTGGATTTTTTTTTCACCTTTAATAATAAACACCTTCATTTACAAATTGCATTTTGTGTTTACTTGTGTTGTCCTTGACTATTGTTTAAATTGGTTTGATGTTCGGAAACACTTAAGTGTGACAAACATGCAAAGGAACAGGAAATGAGGAAGGGGGCAAACACTTTTTCACACCACCGTATATATATACACACACATATATATATATATATATATATATATATATATATATTATATATATATATATATATATATATATATATATATATATTTTGTATATGTATATACACACACACACACTATATATATATATATATATATATATATATATATATATATATATATATATATATATAAGGAAAAATACTGTGCTAATGACCCTTAAACAAAAAAACACCCACCAAAAGTATACAACTAAGCAGCCACTAAAAGTGAAACACATACAAAAAATTTGTAGGAAAAAATGTTGCTGCGCTAATATGTGAAAAAGACTTTTTGAAATACACGAATAATGTGATGGACATAAACCAGTGTGAATAGAAAATAATATGCAATCAAAATTAGTAATGAAATCAAAGAAAAAAAAATTATATATATATATATATATAATTTTTTTTATTTTTTTTTAGATTGTAAGCTCTAACGACCAGGGCCCTCTGATTCCTCTTGTACCAAATTGTAATGTAACTGGAATGTCTGCCACCATCTGTGTACAGAACGCCTCCAGGTAGCCATATTGCATTGAATTTTACAGGAAATGACAGAACATTCAATTACAATATGACTTGTATAGCAATTGTCTACGCTATATTATTATTTTTTTTTTATTAGCTTTTTTTTTCCCACAAAGGTGGAGTTACCCTGCAAGCCATGATCAAGTACCTTCTAGAGAAGGTAAATGACTTAATACAGCAAGTTAAATATATGAAAAAATTGGGTGGAAATTCAAATTTCAGATACTGACAACTTCTTCTAGGCTGTCACTTATGTGTTTTGAAGACGCTATACCGTGTTTTCAACTGTCATCCTTTAGCGTACTTACAGTGTGACTCCTTGGAGAATACTTACCAGGCTACAACCTTTCTGATCATAATGCAGTGCAGTTGGAGCGATGTCACTCGGTGACTTTTGCATATGCATATCTATTACATTGACATGTGATCGTCTTCTGACAGCTTTCATTGCTCTACCCATCACTGTATCACCAAATGTGCCATATACAATAATTGTTAGTTAAGCCTCACCGAGTAATATAATGATATAGGGATCTCTGCCATGGAGACAGAAATCTTTTGTGGTGATTAAATTAAAGCAAACACATCAATCTGTTTAACACAGCTGAAGATCTGTCCTTGCCTATGACGGGCATTATCGCTGTTCCACATCTAACAAATCTATTAAATTGTATTAAACATTACTGGAGTGTGTCTGTTGGGATATTCCCATTCTGTGTCAACAAAATATGCATATCATCAAACACACCACTATATGCATTTTCAATTTGTCATGAATAAATTGGGGACGCTGTCATAATTATATTAGTCAGTAAACCTTCTTCTGTGCTCCTTACTAATTTAAGCCTAGTACACACTAGTAGTTTTATTTATTTATTTATTTATTTATTTTCATTCAATCCAGCAGGGCTGAACAAAGAAAACCTGACCGCTCAGGAGGAGCTGCTGTACTATCTCCATGCTAGTACAGCGATCTCCCCTGCTGTGCTATTGTGTTCTGACGAGCAGACTCCGCCAGAACATTTTGGTTACCATTCTCAGCCATTAGCTTAGAGCGCTGATCAGGAGCCGATCAACAGACCTTTATTGGTTAAGGGTTAGGGCTTAGGGTTAGGCTTTCCCCTTGAAAAACAAGGTTAGGACTCAGGCATTGAAATAGGGATCTTCTTCAGGCATGTCCCCAGAGGTCGAAGGTCAAGAGGCGTGGCTGACCCACGCCCCACCAAAGTGTTCCACCTACCCCAACTAAGTCGGGGAATGAACAAGTCGGGGGAAAGAGCTTAGCGCTCACTTCTGGTCATGCCAGCTTCTGTTGGACTGACTGCAGTGCACACGGGCTGAATGTCGACTGGTTTCTATTGGCTGATGCCGCCCATCATTCGGCCCGTGTTTACTAGGCTTTAGTTTTGCTTTGTTACTGAGGCCTGATTTTTGTGTTCCTCAAAGAGATGACCTCAATGGCCAGGAGATGCACACTCATTGGACAGGGTTATGGTGGTTGGTGGAGTCAGGGAAAGTCAGCCCACAAAGCAAAACCAAATCTAATTACTTACCTCATCTGGTGCCCGTGCTCATGAACACTTATAAGGTAGGTCCGCATTGGTTGGTGGTTGGCACCATGTGGACCCCAGACAAGCTGTTCAATTGACATTAAATCTTCCTCGGAAATCTGCTCAGAAAGTTATGCTTGGGCTATCGATCTTTTCGTCCTCCACCACACTTAGTGGTTCCTCCTGATGACCTCCACATCACAATAGCAAACAGTAATGCTGTGGAGGTTGGTAAGGAAAAACCCTTGATCCCAGTGGGGCACCAGGAGATTGGCATTCCTGGAAGTTGACTATCTTTTTTTTTGACAAGTTTGGCTTAAAGTGGAATTCCAGGAATGGTCTTTTTTTCATACCTACATTAGTCCAGCTTGGCTTGATGTAAGTATCCATATCTGATAACTAGAGGGCCAAAGTGGATGCTGAAAATCACTGTAGTAGAACATGTTACATTCAGTGATAGACATCATCTTCATACTGACTGCGGGAGATTGCTTGCTTGGCACCGTCACCTTTCAAAGAAAACCACTACATGTTAGAAATATTTTTCACAAGTGTTTATGAGTGTTTGGCACTATGGGGGTTATTCACTAAAGGCAAATCCACTTTGCACTGCAAGTGCACTTGGAAGTAAAGTCACTGTAGATCCGAGGGGGACATGCAAGGAAAATAAAAAACAGCATTTTAGCTTGCACATGATTGGGTGATAAAATCAGCAGAGCTTTCACTCATTTCAGATCTACCCTTTAGATTTAGAGCGATTGCACTTCCAAGTGCACATGCAGTGCAAAGTGGAGTTGCCTTTCGTAAATAACCCCCTATGTGTTCTATTGACGAGAATATTAATTAATTCTGGTCAACAAATGCAGCTAAATGTACATGTTAATGCACATTTATGCATGTTTTTTTCTGCCCAAATGCTCCTCTTTGAATGTGCAAGTGATATTATTTTTTTTTTTTTCCTGCCTCTAAACCAGTCATTGTCAACCTTTTCAACACAGAAGAACCCTTGAAATAACTTTCTGGTCTCAGTGAAACCCTGCTAATAATTACAATATCTACAACTCATGATACATTAGTGTGATGGTCAGTTGGAAGAATGCTCCTTACACTTGTGGTCACTGGGAATAATTACCCCCTTACAGATAGCTAAAGAGATCAGTGGTGTCAGTGGGAACTTATCTGAGAGGCAGTAATTGCTCATTGCTCGAGGAACCCATAGTAACCTCTGGAGGAACCCTAGAGTTCCATGGAACCCTGGTTGAGAAACCCTGATCTAAACATTCCTGCCTCTAAATATCAGTAAATGCCTAAGTGTGCATGGACACGAGCCAGCATGGAGGGGCGTTTAGAGGCAGAAGAAAAAAACAAAAAAGTTAAATGCCTGTAAAACAGACTTTTTTGAGCTGCAGTGTGCATGAGGCCTTGAAGATGATCCAAGTCCAAAAATAAACCTGTTAATCTACCAGCGACTAAAAAACATCTTGTTTAGGTTACGTCAATGCAGTGCCTTTGCTGCTTTGAAATCACAACCAAGGTTGTCAGCCCTGCCTGCTGGACTACAGAACGTCATTGCCCCTCTCTACCCCACTCCACTTAAATTAAAGAGGTTGTAAACCTGCAAGACAAAGGCATAATGATACTAGCTCATTATGAAATACTTAGCTTAGAACAAAGCTCTCTCAGTGGCGCCTGCACACCGCGGCGACAGCTGCCATTTTCCCCAGAGTTTCTTCTGGGTATGGGGACTCCGGCGCTGTGATTGGCTGGAAACGCAATGACATCACCCCTGTGGGAGCCACCGTTCACGGCACAGGGCTCAGAAGGAAAGACACCCATGGCCGTTCCTTCATTGCACATGCACCAGTGATGCCACTGGCTGCATGTAATGTAAATATCTCCTAAACTGTACATGTTTATGAGATATTTACATTGCCTGTAGGTATGCCTTATTATAGGCTTCCTTATAGGTACATGTCTGCAGAGGAAGTTTACCTCTTTTATTTCCCAGCAAAATAATGCTGCTGCCTTCACTTCCAAATGCTTGCCTGCACACTATATATAGGGAAAGGGTTCTTGGGAGATGTAGTCCTGGGGGTGTGCCAACATTAATAGAAACTAAGCTTCTAGCAGCTGACCCTGTAAGAATTTTACAGGCCTGGTGATGATACTCGCCTAAGAAAACAAGGTTAAAAAAAAAGCAGGACATGATCAAGAAGGAAAGAGGGAAGTTTGGGAATAAATTTGGGAAATGCCAGGTTACACTTTAATCTCTTCCCACCGGTGGTATGCATATATGGGCTTTAAAGCCGAGAGGTCTGCGTGCTCCCAGCACAGTCACTGGTGGGGAGCGGAAAGTTCCCAATGCATACTTGCGATTAAGAGCTTTCCGATCATGTGAATGCTGTGACAGTCAATCACAGCAATCACATGACTGGAATGCCCGCCTCTGCCTCCTAGCATCTAGAAGCCCTCAAAGGGCCAGGAGGCAGTGGAGGGAAGGCATTTAAATCTGAACTCAGGGATGAACAAATATTGTCTAAATAAAAGAGGCAAGTATATTCTTCCTTGGATTTTGGTGTGCTTTGTGTATTTGTAACAGATCTGTGCAGTAATCCAGTGTGAAGCTTTGCCTCTGTGCAGGAGCCTCCTGTAATAAAGACCAGTCACTACAGGTCTTTCTTCTTGTACAGGACGATTGGTCTAGTCTCCGCCCCCTTCTTTCACTTTCTATAGGCAGCCTGTAGTGGGTGAGCCTGCTGGGCCCCTCCCCCAGCTCTGCTAACTGCACAGGCTATGTGCAGCAAACTGACGACATCACTGCTATTTTACAAGGTAATGCCCGGATTCGCAAAAGCAGTTAAAATCTGATTTATATCCTTTGCTGATTTATTATTTTATTATAAGTAATTCAATTAATTTATTTTTTATTCGGAGGTGTGAAAAACAAGCATCTGAGTCCCAGATTTTAGAAATGATACTTGAATGAGTTTTTACGCGCTCTGCATTTTTTCATGTTGTAATTCATTAGTCCGTCAACGTTTTTTTTTCAGGCACCTGCTAGATGAAAGCCTAGCAAATGTCAGCAATGCAGCTAGCTGATGCCTTTCCACATAATTAGTGCGTTGCAGAAATGGAAGAAACATTTTTGCACAAAAGTGACCTGCTGTGTTTTCCAGAGAAAAAGTAGCCAATTACCCATCCTCCCGTAGACACTTTGAGCATAAAATGCAGGCGTGTGCTCAGCAGGTGATTACAGCATATTGACATCTGTAAACACAAATAATTATGCAAAACAGTATTTTTGTAGTTTTTTTTTTATTTTTATTCCAGCTCCAGTACTTTCTAACTTATCTGCCAGCATCCTTGTGTCTAAGACCCATCTGTTATTTATTATATAATTTGGATGCACGCCAGCGGTAGCAAAGCAAAGGCATGTGGAACAAGAATGTTTTCTTATCTGAAATTAAGGCTTTATCTTATCCACCTCATTTTTTTTGTAGCGAACAGAGGAATCTGGTCTGTGCGCTGATTGAACTAGCGCTGCTGCGAGTTCTGGAATTCAGCCCTTTAAATGGATTACAGCTAAGAATAGATTCATTGAGCTGCTCCAGATCATAGTGCATCATGAAATGTCATTATGTAATGCATACATCACCGAAATGAAATATAGGCTTTCGTGCCCTTGGTCTGACTTAACAGAATTAGTGTGATTTTTTTTTTTCTTTTTTTTTTTCTTTCAACCTAACTTTATCTCTTACTTTTTTGTTAATAAAAAGAAAACATTAAAAGAGGAACTTCACCTGGCTAGGGGACAATTAAAATTCTACCCAAAAAAATCAATTATACCATAGCGCTAACGTGTTGATAGGCGTGAGATTGGGATGATTAAACTAAAGCATCAGGTGCATTTACAATGAGTTGCGCCTTTAGGGCGTGGCAGCCCACTTTTATTGAATAAATGAAAGGTTCACTTGTACATCAGTTGCCCACGCAGGGATTTCTTCCACATAACATGCATGAACTAAAATACCAAGCTACCTTGCTCACATTTTGGCAACACTGGTGCTCCTCTTACCAGGCTTTGATTGTGTTACCCAGCTCCCCTGGAACACTTGGCTCTCTAGCCTTCAGTCGCACCCTGCTGCATGGCTCATCTCTGGCCTAAGAATTGGGGTTTTCCTGACACCCCTGATAGGAGCTAACCTGACTCCTGGAACCGAGACCTGCTGTCTCCTATCTTCTAGCTGGGCCCTCTGACCAATTGATGAAACCTATGTCTTGTGGCTTCAGGCTGGGCCCTCTGACCCCTCAATGAGACCTCTGTCTTGTGGCTTCTGGCTGCGCCCGCTGACTCCTCGATGAGACCTCTGTCTCATGGCTTCTGGCTGTGCCCTCTGACCCCTCAATGAGACCCGTCTTGTGGCTTCAGGATGGGCCATCTGACCCCTCAATGAGACCTCTATCTTGTGGCTTCTGGCTGGACCCTCTGACCCCTGGCTGAGACCTCTGTCTTGTGGCTTCAGGCTGGGCCCTCTGACCCCTCAATGAGACCTCTATCTTGTGGCTTCTGGCTGGGCCCTCTGCCCCATCCATGAGACCTCTGTCTTGTGGCTTCTGGTTGGGCCCTCTGACCCCTCGATGAGACCTCTGTCTCGTGGCTTCTAGCTGGGGCCCCCTGACCTCGTGTGAGACCTTCCAGTCTCCCACACTGGAAGTGGTCTCCAAAATGGGAGCTCTAAGCAGTTCTCAGGCCTGATTATATACTGACCCTGCACACCTGTGTAGTCAGCCAGGTTGTAGGTGTTTAGCAAAACCCAGATCCAAGATTAAATTCTGATTCAGAACTGCAGAATCTGGAGAAAGCCAAAAACACAGCTTTATCCACTCAAATGATAGTTTTGAATCTCACATTAAACCTTAATGTGAATCCTGTGTCACATTTTCCTATATAATTAGTGACACTGTCCCGCTGTTACAGTATAAAAAAGTTTGAAAAAGTCCAAAAACCATACTTAGTCCGAAAATAGCAGGGATCTTTTCTCAGGGAGGCGGTGCCTGTTTAGGAGATATTCATTTTATCTATAGATAAACCTCATTCTAAGCTTAAACCAAGGGTGAACAGCGGCGCTAGATATGGTGATAACATAAAATTATATAACAACTGGAATATAGGTATACATAAAATGTGTGTGAATAAGCACACATGATATTAAAACATTTGTTTAAAACATAATGTCCATAAATGATCCGAGATCTTGTATGATTAGCACCTGGAGGCAGCTCCCTTAGAGTGAAGCGATGAGCTCTGTGTAGAAATGGGAACAGAGGGGCGCCAGACTGAGTGCAGTATAAATCATATATTTAATAAAAACAAGTAGTAACTCACAGGTTAAATTAGATGAGTTCAGTATGCAGTGAAAATCGCCAGTCCTGGAGTCTCATAAATGTCTTCCCTTTGCAGCCTGGGGCACTGGTGTGATCTTACAGGGATCCAGAAAATGCTGGGAACCAGGAGGCAGGAAACAAGAAGCAGCTGGTCGTGACTTCACAGGAACAGGAAGTGTGATTATTCACAGTGGCAAGGAATGGTAATGCATTTCGAAGCTACAGCTTCTTCATCAGACCATGATTGGCTGGCAAACCTGGCAGTCTTATATTGCAGAGGAAATAGAAACAGAGAGATCTGATGGGCTGGCCAGCCCGTCAATCAAATACACAGATTCAAAGAGGTAGATGGCTGGAGACCGAAGAGAATGTAAATATGAGTAAGAAGCTTGCTGATTAATAGTGGAAGATAAGTTTATAACGTTTGCAGAAATCGATCAATTCACTAATTGATTAAATACATAAATATAAAATGTATAAATATACCTCAAATTTAAAATGAATACATTTTTATAAGTAAATTAACTAAAAAATGAATTAAGAAAATTATTAGCAATTTGGAAATCAATTGATTATTATAAATTATAATGAATTAATAAAATGGTGAGAATGGAGGAAAGAGAGGACTCTATGCTAGGTATAATATTAAGGTTCTAAGTTATATCATGACCAAAACATCATGTACATGTTTACAACATGCAGTTGTAAACATGTACATGTGCAACAAACGCATGTATATACGTGAGTATATACAAACATCTTTCTGTCCCAATACTGTCTAGAGGGAACATAATATTGTATAAAAAAGGGGAAGGGGGAAGAGGAAAAAAAAAAAAAAAAAAAAAAAAGGGGGGGGGGGGGGAGGGGGTGGTAAAAACAAAAACAAAAAGGGGGGTGGTAAAAAAAAAAAAAAAAAAAAAAAAAAAAAAAAAAAAAAGGCGGTGCCAAATTTGTGTCTGTTGCCCAAATGAGCTATTTAGTGGATAAAACTGGGTATCCATTCACCAGTAACCAGGCAACCCACTGAGGAATGACCAGGGGAAAATCACACCAGCACCTGATTAAATAACAGTGCTGATTTCGATCTCCTCGTTCATTCCTCTAGGCGACATAGTATCCAAAGTGAAAATCCAATACGTTTCCTGACGACACAGTCTTTTGAAACGTTCTGCTGGGGGAAATTTATCTGGAATTGATTCAAGGACCCAAACTTTTAGATCCTTGGATGATTGTTTATGATATTCTAGAAAGTGGCGGGGGACACTGTGTTTAGGGAGACCAGCATCGACAAATCTGCGATGTTCCCCAAATCTGGCTCTAAGGGCTCTGATTGTACGGCCCACATATAGCATGCCACAAGGGCAAGCTAGACAGTAAACCACAAACATGGAAGAACAGTTATGGAAGGTGTTGAATGTGTATGTCTTACCCTTATGAGCAAAGGATTTTTGACCATGTTCAATATGAGCACAAGTCAGGCACAGGGATTTTTTACACTGAAACATGCCCACCAGAGGAATGAGTGTTAGTTGAATGTTATTGTATATAGATTGGGCGGATTTAATTTTGCTAGGAGCGATTTTCCCTTTTATATTTGGAGCCTTCCTATAGGCAAATTGTGGCACTGTAGGAATAGTGGTTTTTAAGTGTGGGTCTTGCTGTAGTATAGACCAGTGTTTTTTGAAAACGCTCTCCATTTTCCAGTGTTTGTTGTGATATTGGGTTATGAATCTTGTTCCTACATTTTCTTGTGATCGCTGTTTTGATTTTGGAATGTCATTGGTATTGTAAACCATATGAGCCTGATCAATGAGGTCTGGGGGGTAGCCTTTCTCTATAAATTTCTGTTTGAGGTGAACACTTTGTGCATTATAGTCCTCCAACCTAGTGCAATTGTGCCGTAACCGGCAAAATTGACTTTTGGGGACATTTTTAACCCATCTCGGATGGTGACAACTGGTGAAATGTAAAAAAGAGTTCCCTGATGTGGGCTTGGTGTAACCTTTAGCTATAATTGTGGACTCTTGGTGACTGAGTTCCAGGTCCAAAAAACAAAGAGAAGTGGCATTTATTTCTGAGGTAAAGGAAAGACCAAAATTGTTAGAGTTGCAGTGTGATAGAAATTCCTGTACAGTATGAAGAGGACCATCCCAGATGATAATAATGTCATCGATGTAGCGCCCATAGAAGACCAGGTGTGCTGCGAATGGGTTATGTGCCCATATGTACCTGGTCTCCCATAGGCCCATCGTGAGATTTGCATAACTGGGGGCAAAATTTGCCCCCATAGCAGTCCCAGTATTCTGAAGGTAATAATCATCCTCAAAGTTGAAGTAATTATGTTCCAGGCAGAATCTGGTCGCTTTCAGAATAAACTGTGACTGTCTGGAATTGATGTCACTGTCCTCAGATAAAAAATGCAAAACCGCCTGTAGTCCAACCTCATGCGGGATCGAGGTGTACAATGAACACACATCCAACGATACCCACAGATATGTTGGTTCCCAAGTATATGGTTGTAATAACTCTAGGAGATGGATACCATCCCGGATATATGAGGGGAGAGCTTGGGCCAGAGGTTGGAGGAATTGATCGATGTAGAGAGAATAACTGGTGGTAATACTCTCCATGGATGCCACAATGGGACGTCCAGGAGGATTCTCAAGGTTCTTGTGTACTTTTGGAAGATGGTAGAAGTACGGTACATTGTAATATTCTCTATGGAAGAAAGAGGCTTCAGCTTTAGAAAGGACACCCTCAGATGAAGCTATGGTAATCAAATTCTTGGATTCCTTGATGAAATCTGGTAAAGGGTCTGTTTTTAGTTTTGTATATGTGCTACGATCAGAAAGTAGGCGGTGTGATTCATCAAGATAGGTGGCTCGGTCTTGAATGACTATACCACCGCCTTTGTCTGCCATTTTGATAATTATTTGTTCGTTCTTACTTAAGTTGTTTATAGCTAGACGTTCTTGAGAGGTGAGATTGGCTTTATTATGTATGGATTTGGATTGTTTACATATTTCCAGAAGTTCTGAATATACCACCTGATAAAATGATTCTATGTAGGGGCCTTTGTTATGTGTGGGGTTAAAGATAGACTTTGGTTTAAAAGAGGTATGTTTAATAGGTGGAGAATGGGCTAGTTGTTGGAATTCAAGAATTTGCTCCATATTATCACAATCCTCCCATAGTTCCATCAAATCGCTCATGGCTCGTATATAAAAATGTATTCATTTTAAATTTGAGGTATATTTATACATTTTATATTTATGTATTTAATCAATTAGTGAATTGATCGATTTCTGCAAACGTTATAAACTTATCTTCCACTATTAATCAGCAAGCTTCTTACTCATATTTACATTCTCTTCGGTCTCCAGCCATCTACCTCTTTGAATCTGTGTATTTGATTGACGGGCTGGCCAGCCCATCAGATCTCTCTGTTTCTATTTCCTCTGCAATATAAGACTGCCAGGTTTGCCAGCCAATCATGGTCTGATGAAGAAGCTGTAGCTTCGAAATGCATTACCATTCCTTGCCACTGTGAATAATCACACTTCCTGTTCCTGTGAAGTCACGACCAGCTGCTTCTTGTTTCCTGCCTCCTGGTTCCCAGCATTTTCTGGATCCCTGTAAGATCACACCAGTGCCCCAGGCTGCAAAGGGAAGACATTTATGAGACTCCAGGACTGGCGATTTTCACTGCATACTGAACTCATCTAATTTAACCTGTGAGTTACTACTTGTTTTTATTAAATATATGATTTATACTGCACTCAGTCTGGCGCCCCTCTGTTCCCATTCCCACTCATTCTAAGCTTACCTGTAGGTAAAAATCACAAAGCAGACTTTACTACCGCTTTAACAAGCATGAGTTTCTGGCATACTAGGCCAGAAACTCATTCACACTTTGTTTGCTAGGGCAAATTTTGCATGCAGCACTAAAATAAAAATACCCACTGCCACGTGCATCAAGGAGCAGCAGCGTTTTTGGCCAAAAAAAAAAAGCTTGACACCTGTAAACATGTCTAAAAGCATTTTTTATTTCAATGGCCTAAATAAAATTACTATTCTGGCCAATAAATTGAATTAATGTCCAAGCATTGACACGCCTAAATGCATCACATCATTTAGAGGCATGACCGTTGGATGCACAGATTGCTGAGGCTTCGGCTACCCAACAATTGACCTCCTCCTTCCCCTCCAAGATTGACCAGACGACACAGTATTTTGGAGTTGAATGGCCATAGCAGCCTTTTTTTATTACAAACAATTGCAATACAAAAACGTTATAAGCAATCGTAATGCATATAATACATAACCCGTTAAACAAAAAAACTCGGTTTAATTCTACCCGGTCTAAAGATCATTGAAGGCCTACTTTCAACCAACCGGTTATATCTGTTACCCCAGGAAGGACCCCCGCCTCAACATACCGGCTTAGGGATAATTGCCACTTACTTACTACCAGATACAACCAACTTAAAACCCAGATGTTACCATTGTATTACAAGGAAGAGGCACCCATAACTTCAGATGGGCCCAACCCCCCTAATTCTCCAGCACCGCCTTCAAAGACCTCCTTCAAAGACCCAATAGAACTCCCGCCGCCGCTATGACTAGTAATGAATGAACTCATAAATTGACCAGCCAGGTAAAAGCACTTACCCAAACATCCCACTATTGAAACCAATCCCCCTGTTAGTACAAAAAATGTCAAAAAAGCACCCTAGACCAAACAAACAAGGGAGAGTGGGCAGACGAAACCTTCCTGACTCTGTGAGAAGCTCAGAGAAAAACCTCCTCCCCTCCACTCCCTACCGGACACCCCCATCCCTTCAGGACCCAATCAGGTAAGTGGATAACCACTTTTCATATCACACCACTATTTACTCCGCCTCAACTGCCCACCGTAGTCATGCCCGCCCTCTTCCCAGTAGCACTTTGCTCCATGCCATATACTTGAATCACTTTTTATGCCAAAACGCCAAACTGCCAAACGTCCAGTGTGCATGAGGCCCTACGGATCCTCACCTTTATCAGTCCCCTTGTAAAACATAGTGGCACATCCACCATACGGTTATATTTTATGCTAGGTGGAGCAAAGTGCTTTCACTCAGATGCAATGGTTCACATAGACAACAGGTACTGTATAGACATAATTCATTAGTCCGTCATCGGACATTGTTGTTTAGGCTGGATGTGTGGGTTAGGCTGTACTTGTGGTTACTTCAGGCCAAAATAAAACGGTAGCTGACGGAAAAAAAAATCCATTTTTTTTCACTACTTACCTGTGTCAAAAGCAAACAGATTTGATTTTTATTTGAGAACCTCCTGTACATCGCGTGGCTCCATTCTGAAGTGTGAAGGGGCAGATCATTGTAGTGGCCATGCAGTGAACAAATGCCTATGCAGATATTGCTGACCTCTGTGTTAAAAAAATAAAAATAAAATAACATAATATATTTGTGTTATCTGTAATATAATGCCTATGTCTCATTTGTATGTAAGCACACACGGGGCAGAATTGTTGCAAATAGAAAAAAATAATTTCGGTATGCTTTTATCAAAGATTATTGCTTGACCAAGTGATATAAATTTACTTTGTAGTTAGAACATATTGAAGACAGACAAACTTTGGTGCAGAGGAAACATTATGTTGGATTGAAAGCTGTATTTTATAAATGCTACCACACTATACTTTCAGGTTAAAGGGATAGTATGGCTTTTAATTGAGCACATATTTTGTGTTATTATTATGGATAACTATCTCATTTTTAAAAGCTTGATTGTCTTTTTTATTGTTGTGTTTAAATTTAGAGATTTATAGATTAGCAACTAGAGATAGCAAACATTGGCTTAGTGCAGATACTACCCTACTTTTAACAACTGTTGAGCTAAAATATCAATACCTACTCTTGCTCTTAGGCCTCGTTCACATGGAGAGGTTAACTATGTGGCCATGTTTACTAGCAAAGGGATGCACAGGTGTTGCGGCATATCGGCAGTCCTATAGATGTCAATTGGGTTGCAGTTGCTACAGGGACACAGCTGCTGCTCCCAATGTGACATCCATGTGGGTTCATTCATGGTCCTAGGTTCTCAAAAGCATAAATACAAGCCGCACTACCCGCAAGGGTGTGAACCTAACCTAAAGCTAAATTAAATTTGGTTTAGACACCAAACCCTCTCCATCTCTCCCTCCTCCTTACCCCTGAAAAAAAGGAGGTTCATTATCAATGGAATGACTTACCTAAGTGGCCATAAACATAATTTAAATTACCATATACAGTATCAAAGACACCAATACAAGTTGTATTGACCCCAATTGTTTAAGGCAGGTCATACACAGTTTGAATCTAGGCTGTTTCAACAGGGCAGGCGGAATGTACCAAGTTGATTAGTCAACTTGGGTACGGCCAGCATACTGGGTTTTACCTGGGATTATCGCTAGCGGCTTCTCTAGCCTATAGCAATAATAACTGCCTTCTCCCAGTGGGGGTGGCTTCCCCTGCCCGCACCCACACCTGGAGGAAACAATCGCCTGGGAGGAGGGATTCCTGCATTGACACTGTATCTGTTGATGGGAGAATCGGGCAATTTTTTTTTTTCTGCAAGCCATAGATGAAGGAATTTTTTTTTTGCTCCGTGTATGTCCAGCCTAACTGACATATACTGCTACTTCTATGTCAGATGGTACTATAGAATTGTATATGCTAATTTCCATTATCTTTGAAAATAAAATTAAACTATTTAAAAAATATTTATAAATTTCTTTTTTTTTAACTCAGAAATTACCTTCTATTGGCACCTCCATTTTCCTTTTTTTCTTTTTTTGCTGTTGTGATTTGCTTCCTGTTAGGCAGTGGCTACATTCATTCTCCAAGGTCCCACTGTAAATAGGAACACAGCCACCCTCTCTCGTTGTATCCCAATATGGTCTAAGGACTATGGGATATGTAGTCAGCATAAAAAGTGCACATGGCCACAACTAATAAGAAACTATTTCAAGAAAAACAGATTACAGGGTCATAAGGTAGCGAGTGTATATGGGTTATTTTTGGAGAATGAGAACCTTGTTTAGTGTCACTCTAATGTTATTATTTTAACTCCTTGGTGTCTGTGCCCCTAGCCCTTTAAGGGGTTTCAGATGCCGGGAGGCAGGATGGGGTTACTGATCATGTGACCACTGCGATTGACTGTCACAATGGAGATCAGGAGCTTTCCATTGGCCGACAATAACTGTAGCGGATGCGCACACTCTCTCGGCACAGCTCTGTTTTTCTTTAACCAACTGATATCCGCGCTATGGCCGAATGACGGCCACAGAGCAGAATTGAATTCCCATGACGGCCTCCCCTGTGCACACTCCCTGCGCGCTGTGATCACCGAGTCACTGAGACTCGGGTGATCACCGATCTGAGTAAGGGGGCGGTCCCGACCCCTTACCATGTGATCAGCTGTCAGCCAATGATAGCTGATCACATGATCAAAACAAAAGCTCGGTGACAGCGGAGGAGAAAACAAAAAGCCGATCACCGGCTTATTTTAAAGGGACACCGTTCCTGAAAAGGAAGAGGCAATTATGCCTCATTTATAGAGTCTAACAGTGCCCACAAGTGCCACCTATCAATGTCCACAAGTGCCACCTATAAATGCCCACCAGTGCCACCTATCAATGCCCACCAGTGGTGCCAATCAATGCCACCTAGAAGTGCTGCCAATCAGTGTAACTGATCAGTGCCCATCACTGCCACCCATCAGTGCCCATCACTGTCACCTATCGGTGCTCATCAGTGTACATCAATGACGGACAAAAATTACCCGTTATACAATTTTAAAACAAAATAAAGAAAAACTAATTTTAAAAATTCGGTCTTTTTACATTTAAAAAAACAAAACAAAAAATGTGCAGGTGATCAAATACCACCAAAAGAAGGCTCTATTTGGGGGAAAAAGTTATAAAAATGTAATTTGGGTACAGTGTTGTATGTCCGCGCAATTGTCATTCAAAGTGCGACAGCGCCGAAATCTGAAAATTGGTCTGGATAGGAGGGGGGTTTAAGTGCCCAGTAAGAAAGTGGTTAAAGGCTAAATTCACCTTTGTTCTTCTAAATTCCAGCTCCTCTATGTACCAATATAGCATGAATGTACTTATTTTGCATTATTTTTATTTTATTATTATTATTTTTTTTTTTGGAAATAAAACAGCTTCCAATTTATTCTACACGCGCTTACCTTACTGTCTTTATGGCTGTCAATCATAAGTATTAATGATAAAGCTGGAAAATCATTTTGCTTCAAAGACCTTTCTTGAAAAGAATAATATATGTTGTAGCTTCTCCAAACATTGGTTGACATGTGGCTTCTCAATCCATCATTCCTTTTTTGTGACGTGTGAAATCTTTATACCTAGAGCCAAATTATCTTAAAAAACGCAGCCCAGAATACACCTTGTCTATACTCCAATTCCTCTTGTGAAACCTGGTCAATATGCTAAGATTTGTGTTGTCTCTTTATTGATTTTTAACCAAGAGCTCAAATTGCTCCCTTGAGTTATCATAACAAAGAAACATTTTGTTTTTTTCAAAGGTACTTTGTCTCATCTAGACAATAGCATTATACGAGCAGCACCAAGGAACTGTGCATTTAGGCCTACGCTATGACAATTAATTGTTTTGCAATTATTCTCCTTTATTTCTCTCTTTCCGGGACAGTTGCCAAAAATGCACAGCCAAAACTGTTATAGGCATTTCATGATCGGTTATTGCAGTTAAATGGGATGACGTAAATATAGAGTTCAGCTTGGAAGATGGTGTTTTAATATGGTCAAGTTAAGTCTCGCTCCGTGCCGCTGCATGGTGCAATACATTTGAACCTGTTTAAAACGGGTAATTGCGCTTGGAAAAACAATGATAAAGTAAAGTGTAAACGGTATTTTCTTCCAGTATGAAAAAAGAGAGTCCCATAGGAAAAAAAATAGTTTTTACAGGGCATCATAAATACATGTAAACATGATTTTCGTTGGTACAGTATGGCTCTCTTGGTAAATTACGAGGGGTGTTTACATCAAACCCGGGACTTTTGTTTTATATAATAAAAGAACAAATTTCAAGGAGTGGAAACTGCCTTTATTTTTCGACATACTCACCTGCTACATTTCTACACCTATCCCAGCATTTAACTAATGGCTAGAAATCTTTGGCATAGACAAATTTGAACCATATCTAGGACAGCCTGCTTCACTTCGTCAGCAGTGCACCACAGAAAGATTTGTCTCTTGTGTAATTTCACAACAGGTTATGTGTCCATTATCCAGAATCAGGCGTTCCAGGCACTGAATGTTCATAGGAATGAATGCTGTGGGCTGGGAACCACCACAGCCAGGATCATCATTGACTGATGTACGGCCATCTTTGAAACGTTTCCACCATTCTAAGCCCCTGTACACACGGTCGGAGATTCTGCCAACTAAATCCGACGGATTGTGTCTGAAACTGTTGCATACACACGGTCGGACTAAGTTGTCAACAAATCCGATCTTTCAGAACGTGTTGACGTAATTTCGTTACGATGGGACTACATTCAGGCTAGTAGCCAATAGCTTTTTGATGTAGGAATTTGATCTGAGCATGCGTGGCACTTGGTCCGATCAAAATTCTCTACACATGATCGGATTAGGTCCGATCGAACCAGTTGGTCGGGAAATATTTCCAACATGTTGGAAAATTGGGTCCGACGGATATTCGGACGGAATCAGTCCGATGCATACCACACACAGTCGGATTATCCGACGACGCGGTCCGATAGGACACATTCCGACGGATTCTCCGACCGTGTGTACAAGGGCTTACTGCGGCTGAGTGTCTCATCACCGGACTGTGCATGAAGTCTTCTGTAGATAGCGTGACATCTCCTGAACTTATCTCTATTATAGGCATACCCCACTTTTAAGTACACAATGGGGTTTATTTACTAAAGCTGGAAAGTGCAAAATCAGGCTCACTTCTGCATAGAAAACAATGAGTTTCCAGGTTTTATTACCAAAGCTTAATGGAACAAGCTGGGGTTAGAAGCTCATTGGTTTCTATGCAGAACTGATTTTGCACTTTTCAGCTTTAGTAAATAAACCCCATTGTGTACTTAAAGAGGACGTAAACCCTGATGGGTTTACTTCCACTTTGATTCCCTGCAAAGGTAAAGCATAATGGACTACTATGCATCGCATAGTCCATTATGTGTCACTTACCTGACACAGGAGCCAGCGAAGTCGCCGCTGTCCCCTGTAGTTCCGAGCGTCCATCTTCTTGGTGGGTCTCACTGCTCTGGCGCTGTGATTCGCCAGAGCAGCGATAACGTCACTCCCGCGCATGCGTACGGGAGCCGACACTCGCGGCATATCGCTGCGATCTGCGGCTTGCCCAGTGCGCCTGCGCGCCTCTGTCTACGCCACATGCGGCGTAGACAGCGGTGGCTGTCTTCAGGTAAATATCTCCTAAACCGTATAGGTTTAGGAGATATTTCTTGGACCTACAGGTAAGCCGTAATCTAGGCTTACCTGTAGGTCAAAGTGGTTTGTAAGGGTTTACAACCACTTTAAAAGTGGGGTATGCCTGTATTTATAACTGACACATTTTTGACTTTGCTGAAGCATACACTGATACTCGGGCTGTGAAAGAAAGGAAGAGGTGCATACAGAGAGGATATGCCTGCCCCTCCCCTCTACTGTCCATTCTGAGAAGCCTTTGTATTTTCAAATTGAGTTCACATAATACAAAGGCTTCTGTGACAGACAGACAGGCATAGCAGCTGCACCAACTCTAATGTTGAAGATGCTTAGACTTGAAGCATCAGCGTTTGGTTCCCTGAAATATTCCTAGCTCTTCTGGGAGTGCAATAAAACTGTCAGATGTCAATAATAGAGATAACCCCAGGAGATGCAGGAGATGTTATGCACCTCTTTGGACTTAACTCATAGTGTGCCTTTTTTTTTTTTTTTTTTTTACAATGTAGCTGAATTCCTGGAATTCAGCTTTAAGCTACTGTCAGATTCCCATCAGATACCACCTTTGTATGAGAGCTGCCTCACCAAAGCTGTTGGGCTTGTTTGAAGTTCTTCTTCTTCTTCTTACTGCATGTACCAGTTTTAAGATTCACAGCAACTCTATAAATAAGGGTTATAAGTTCTAACAATGTTTGGTCTGTGCCTTTCTGTCCTGCTAACAATGGCCCCTTCATTTTCCAGATATGCCACATGTAAAGGAAACAGAATCTCTCTAATGGTGCCACAAACAGGAAGAAAAATCTTACAGATATTGTATTCTTTACTTCAAAACTAAAAACGAATGTCTAAGTGAAGGCTTTAAAGCTGTTTGTCTTGGCAGATATAAAATCCTTCCAGCTTTTAAAAATAGTGTTTTTTTTTTCATAAATCATTTTTTTTAAACTTTATTTTAGTGTTTCTGTATTCTCCTATGCAGCAAAACTCAGCCTAAAAGAGGGGAGGTCATTGCTCCAAATAGGATCTTTTGCATTGCAAAATGCTGTCGCTCTAACACTATGCACTTACAGGATAGGGGGAGCACAAGCATGACATCATCAGTGTGCTGCTAAACCTTCATTGTTTAGGCAAGGATAAATCTTTGTTCAAATGGTGCTTTTTAACTTTACTGATAGTCAGGTATCTCACAGTGTTTTTTTTCACATATGCCTAGAGTGCAAGGCCAACTGAACAAAAAAAATCAAATTTTGGGGTAGCTAAGACAGTTCACATATGCCTATCAACGTTTTTTTGCTGTTGTTGCATTTAAAAACATCACTATTTGTATGTCCCTATTGATCCCCATTCAGATACAGTCTTGTAGAAAAACAGGGATTCGCTTTAAGGCCTGGTTAACACCTATGCAGGTTGCAGTTTGAATATTCCAAGTGCATTTTTCATTTTTCAATACACCTTTTTTGATTCAGGTTCACTGGCTGTGATTGACAGTAGCAGGGGCCAATGGCTCCCACTGCTGTTTTAGCCAATGAGGAGACAGAGACCCAGAGAGCCGCTGCTCTCATGCACATCTCATGCACATCGCTGAAACGAGTTGGGGCTCAGGTAAGAAATGGATGGTCGGGCGTGGCTATGGCACATTTGCATGAAGGAAAAAAACCTTCAGCCTTTACAACCACTTTAGGTAAGAACTCCAGTAGGAAAAATGTGTGCCAGAACAAGCGACTATCCACCCAGCACTGAGGAATGTGTTTTTGGCTAATAAAAAATGCATGTATCCCATTTTTTTTGATAATGACATTTACATGTCCGCCACCCCTCTCTTCAAATCCCTCCACTGGCTTGCCATTGTTCAACGTATAAAATTCAAAACACTAAAAACAACATACAAAGCCATTTATTGTGTTGTGTTGCCCCCCCTATACATTGGAAAGCGCTGCGTGAACTGTTGGCTCTATATAAATCAATAATAATAATAATAATAATCATTTACAACTCTGCCCCGAGCTACATCACCAATCTTGTGTCCAAACCTCACTGTCCTCTTCATTCCTCCCAAGACCTCCTGCTTTTTAGCTTCCTTGTCTCCTTGTTCCATGCTCATCTCCAGGACTTCTCCTGGGCCTCTTCCATCCTCTGGAACTCTCTACTCCATTCTGTCCGTCTCTCTCCTACTCTATCCACTTTTAGGTGATCCCTGAAGACTCATCTATTTAGGGAAGCCTATCCTGCCTTCAGCTAATTACCAAACCTTCTATTTCTCCTAGATTGTAAGCTCTGACGAGCAGGGCCCCCTGATTCCTCCTGTATTAAATTGTACTGTCTGCCCTAACATTTTAAAGCACTACGCAAATCCTGTATAATAATAATAATAATAATTTCTACCATTAGTTCAGCCCTTACTATAATAACCACCAGGGGCGGACTGACAACTCATGGGGGCCCCGGGCAATAGGAGATTATGGGGCCCCCCAGGCAATCAGAGAGGCTATGGGGCCACACAGTAGACACAAACACACACACACACAGTATACAATCACACAGTATACACAGACATGTTTCTATTGGCTGAGAAGGTACTGGAGATGTGGGGCAGCTATAATCTCAGGATTTTTAGACCAAAAGGATGTTGGCAAAGGACATTTCAGAGACAGATGTAAAAAAAAAACACACATTTTTACATACTGTCCCTGGTTTTACTGAGGCTGGCAACCCTGTTGGGGTCCCTTAGGGGCATGGGGGCCTCGGGCAGTGCCTGAGTGGCCCAATGATCAGTCTGCCCCTGGTTATTACCTTTTGTTTCACCAGCCCCTGCCTATTAGATTGCAAGCTTACAGGAGCAGGGCCCACCTAAACTCATGCATTGAATTGTATCGTTGCTGTATTGTCTCTCTTTACATTGTAAAGTGCTGCACAAATTGTTCTATATAAATCCTTTATAATAATAATAATAATAACAATGTCTAATCAAAATAGCAAAACTACAGTAGTAACTAATTGAATATTTTATTTTTATTTTTTTATTAGTGCTCACCTTTATATATTCAAATTTTGTGTTTTTTGGATCATTTCTTTCAAACATATTTTTTTTTAGAATAAACGCATTACGAGGTTGATTTACTAAAGATATTGAAAATCGCTACCAGAAAATGTGTGAATATTAACTTCATCTTTCCAATCCTGTGCAAAGCACCTGCTCATGATTGGGCATTTAAAGCAAACAAGAATTTGATTCGATTGTCGGTGAATCAGTGAAAAGTTCTTTAGTAGATCAGGGTCAAGGTGACTTTTTTTCTTTTTTTTTCCTTTTAGCCTTGCTGAACAAAAAGCAATTAAATCTTTTACTGATAAAACACTGAGAGTTCCACTAGATGGCACTGATTTGTTCTACGCAGCTCACCAACAGAGAATAATAACAACAATAACGTTTTAAACGAATAAAAAGTCCCCGGTATTACAGATCTTGACCATCTGTGTCTGTACTAAACACCGGTCGGAGACAAATAAAAAAGAAGGAGCATTCCGAGGAACAGTTGTTGTTTAGATTCTATATTTAGAGACCAAAATGGTCTAGAGTAAATGAGCCTTGGTGACACATTTTTAGAGGAAAATACCCTTCAGGTTGATATGCTTTGGTTCCACACGATAGCCTTAGCATCTGTATTTATGATACAGGACTTCAAAGGCTGGAACTATATCCCTTCACTCACTGCTGATGTTTATGGTCTTATCTTTGGGTTCACTAAGAGGTGATCTGTCTCTCTTCCCGCATACTGATTCTTAAAAGGCCATATTGTCTTTACATTATAGTTTTAATTAACTCTTTTGCTGCCTTGGGTTTGCTTACTGTATTTGCCCACACTCTGTGGGCTAATTTTTCACTTCCACTAATTGAAAGCATTTTACAAGCTCATGAATCACCCCCAAACCATATACAATCCAAATCTTTATAATGCATTGTCCATAGCAATAATCAAGGCTTTTTTCCTCATATACCGTATTTATCGGCGTATAACACGCACTTTTTTCCCCCTTAAAATCAGGGGAAAATCGTGGGTGCGTGTTATACGCCGATCCTCCGCGATTTCTTATAGATTTTTGGGCTCTGAGCGGCTTTCAGCCGCCTTCGGCTCTTCTCGGCGTCCAAAAACCGCCGAGAATGGGCCAAGAGTGGCCGAAAGCCGCCGAGTACGGCCGAAGGCGGCCAAGAGCCACCGAGTACGGCCAAAAGCTGCCGAGAAGGGCCGAAGGCGGCCGAAAGCCATGGCGGCGCCCTTTTTAAAAATAAAAGCTGAAATTACTGAGGGGAAAACGATGCACAAGGCTGCAATGACGGACAGGCTGCATGACAGACAGTGTGTACAAGGGCTTAGAAGAATTGTTTCATGATTTTTGGATATTTTGGACTTTTATCACCTATTTCACTGTTTAAATTGTTTTGATTTAGATTTAGGAATGTGTGCTGTAAATTGCCTCCAGTATTGCTCCTGTTTCTTCTTGCTGGAGACGTCCATTTTGCTGAAGCCCAGAGCCCCAGCAATAAATAATAATAACCCATTAGTTTAATGGTTTCAAAACTGTCACAGATACTTTTATGCTCAACCAAACTGTCAAACCATCAAATGGCTGCTGTGATAACTGATCACATGTGCAGCACCATGGCAGTTGCAGATTAAACAGAAGCAGCTTCCTTGGCTGTAAAGGATAGGAGGTTTAATTCCACTTTAAGGCTTTCAGCAGATCGGCCTCTACAAACTCAGCAGTACCTAAAAAATGCCTAAAAATGGAGAGTAATTGAGCTTGTGCAGAGCAGGTTGAGACAGTGTATGGCTTGATTTCAAACTGTATAGATACTGTATTTATAGGCGTATAACACGCACCCCAAGTTTAGGAGGGAATTTTAAGGAAAAAAACTTACATTTAAATGCCCATCAATGCAGCCTTGCACAGCGTCCATCTGCAGCCTTGTCAGTGTCATTTGCAGCCCTCTCAGTGTCATTTGCAGCCTTGCCCAGCCTGCAGTTAAACTGCAGTGACATGTCAGTGTCTTTGCAGTTTGAAAATGGTGCCGTCAAGATACACAGAGCCAGTCCTGTGTATCTCGGCTCTTCTTGGCTCCTCTAGTAGTCCCGCCCTATGATGGACATAACACAGGTCCAATGGCGGGACTGGGCATGACTATAAGCAGAGCCGAGCACCGCCCATATACATACATAGCCGAGTGTACTCGACTAGGCTCGGATAGCTCCGCTCACAGCCACGCAAAGTCCCTGTGCTATGTCCATCATAGGGTGGTCCTGGGTGTGACTGTGAGCGGAACTAGCCGAAGATAGCCAAGTACACTCGGCTATGTATAGATATCAGCGACGCTCGCTCCTCCGCTCACAATCAGCGGGGGATCGGCGGGGATCGGCGTATAACATGCACCCACGATTTTCGATTGGCGGCAGTGGAGTCCTCCCGACACGTTTCGTCTGCATAGACATCTCATTTCAGATGATTGCAAAATGAGCAAACAGTGTGACCAGGCAGTGACCAGGCAGTGGGAAAAGCAAATGAAATTCTAGGATGCATTACTAGAGGGATCACCAGCAGGAGGAAGGGCGAGGTCCTGATTCCTCTATAAAGATCTTTAGTGAGACCTCATTTTGAATACTGTGTTTGGTTTTGGAGACCTCACTTACAAAAATATATTGATAAGATAGAACGAGTCAAGAGTAACAAAAATGGTGAAAGGTCTGGGGGATAAAACGTATCGAGAGCGACTTCAGAAAGGTAATATGTACAGTCTGGAGGAAAGAAGGGAAAGGGGAAACATGATTGGAACCTTTAAATACAGAACATCAAGGTGGTGAATAAGGTTCGGGAGGGCAGTTGTTTCAATATGAAACCAAAATCAAGAACACGGGGATATGACCTCAAACTAACTGGAGGAAAGTTCAAAACGAATTCTAAAAATTATTATTTTACTGAAATTTACTTGGAATAAACTTCCAGCAGAGGTAGTGAGGCAGTCAACAGTAAATGGCTCCAAACATGCTTAGGACAAACATAGATCCATACTCATAATCAACATACGTTAAGAAAAAAAAAAAAAAAAAAAAACGGGCAGACTCGATGGACTAGTCTTTTCTACATTTCTTTTTTTTTTTCATTACTAAACCACCTTCTTATGAATTTGCCCTGTTTCGGCTATCCCTCCTTATTGCTTATATGTTTTATTTTTAATCTACTGTTAAAGTTTGTACTACCATCAAACTTTCAGTTGATATGCCAGAAAAAGAAAACATTAAATGCCTATTTGAATTCACCCAAGTGACATTTTTATACACTTAATTTACCTTTCTATAAATTCTGATTCTATGGCCTCATATTGAAGAGCATATTGATCTTCACTTTAAAACCAATCCTTTAACCTACAATAAAATCTTGACGTAGTAGTAAATCTAATTTATCATCATGGTATTTTAAATATTAAAGAAGCATAAAGACTTTCAACTATAAAGGGCTGTGCACCATTTTTGGGACTCTTTTGTAAAGATGCCTTTCAAATCATCATTATTTCAAAGAATCGGACCTTGGCCTCCTAATTATTAGAATGTCTGTCTGTATGAACACAACACTGAATTTAAAACTGTTGAAGAAATATACATCATAATGATAGCTTATATTGCAGAGTTACAATGCATTATTGGGGTTGTTTTACTAATGGGTAATAGGTCCTTCACTTTGCAAAGGAGTTTTCCCTTAGCTTGATGAATGTGGTAAAAATTTACTTTACAAAGAATATCCAATAACATGCAAAAAAAAAAGACTGTACTTTTGCTTGTAGATAATTGGATGGTGGGAGTCAGCAGAATTTTACCTTATTCATTACGCTAATTTAAGATTTTCATTTAGTAAACCAACCAAATTATGTAAATGATCCTCATGGGTTCTTGGAAATGTTTTAGTCCTTATAAAACTGTTATTCCAAAAAAGCCACTAGTTTTTCAGGAAACCATTAGGGAAATATCTGGATCTAAATTTCTGGCCCACCCATGGGGCTGATTTACTCTGTTGGTTATCGATGTTAGAGTAAAAAGTACTTCTTTAGTAAGAAAGTTCCATTCTTCATTCTGGGTTTTTAATTGAACTTACATATTTGTAGCAAGAGGAGTGAGGAATGAGAGTCCAGAGTATGGGGAGCCCTAACAAGCTGCGTCCTGCAGAGTTGGCTTATTTTTCCCCATTAGAGATAGTGAAAACCAATAAAGGATTCAGCTCACCGATGTCCATTTGTAAAGAAAATAAAACTGTACCCCTGGAGCCCCGACCTGCAGCGCAAGGGCTATTTGTGGACCTTCCATGCTTGCTCTGTAGCTCTTGGACCCAGCGGTCTGAACTCACTACTTGGAAAGGATTCATTGATTTGAAAAGGGGCTGTGATGGCAGTGATCTCTAGCAGTGCGATGTAACATGAGTCTAGTTTCCAGGAACATCTGTACCATGTCTGCTCTTTGTGACATTTTCCAGTAGTCTCTGACCAAGTTTATTGGCATTATATATATGGAATAATATGCATGGCACCTCGGTGGCACCAAGGGCTACAGTTGAAGCATCTGAGCCCTTGTACACGCGGTCGGAGATTCCGACTACCAAATCCGTCGGAGTAATTCCGACGGATTAATTTCCGGAAGAGGTCCAGAAGGGATGTTGCATACACACGGTCGGACTAAGTTGTCGGAAAATCTGATTGTACCTAACGTGATGACGTTATTTCGTTAGACGGGACTACGTTCAGGCTAGTAGCCAATAGCTTTGGTCTAGGAATTTGATCTGAGCATGCGTGGCACTTTGTCCATCGGAGTAGGCTACACATGATCGGAGAATGTCCGATCGGAGCATTTTGTGGAAAAATTTTACCGGCAAGTTGAAAAACTTGGTCCGTCGGATATTCCGACGGAAACAGTCCGATGCAGACCACACACAGTCTAAATATCCGCAAAACGGTCCGACAGCACACATTTCGTCGGAATCTCCAACCGTGTGTACAAGGGCTTACACTTTCTAAGTTGCTTACCACTGCAGAATACTACCTAACCATCACTGGCAAGCTTTGCCCTGCCTGTGGAAATTGGGGTGTACAGTCAACACTTTAGCAAAGGGTAAGAACACCATAAGCAAAAATAAGAATTGTGCAGATGTGAAAAATCTCCAATAGTCGATAGTTTTGCCCCACCTTAACAAGAGCAATAGATGTTTATTTGCAGTGATTAGACTAAATTATAGCAATTTGTTTATGTTAATCTTGTCCGTGTAATTGCCTTAGAGAGAATACGGGCTTTAGTAATTTTAAAGTTAATGCATTTGCTTACTGAACCATTTTTTTTGTTTTTAACATTATTGAAGTTCTATGTTCTCTCTATTTTTGTTCAAATCTGCTGTAATCTTCTGTGGGCCGTTCTGTCTCTGGCTGACTGGAGGCATTAAGAAAGCTTGAGTGAAGCTGCTAATGGGATTGAATATTCAAGCTCGAAAACAAAGAAATCATGCTTTTATTTTATTCCCAGAAGAAAATTTTGTTGACAGTGCAAGAACTATACGTGCCATGAATAGCATTTACACATATTCTATGTTCTGACAGCTGGCACCGCAGTTATCATCAGAATGTTATTGTATTTGCACTGTATGCATTTTCAAGAGCTAAGAACAAGCGCAAAATTAAATCTCAAGGATACATTTAAAATGATTTGGTCCTTTTTCTGTGGTGCCTTGGCTCATAAGTCTTTGGATGTGTGCTGCATCCCTATTTCCCTATGATTCAGATTCGTTTTAGGTTTTATCTTTTCACACAAGCAAAGAATAAGCAACTGGGGAGCTTTGGTAACAACTGTTACAGGGCTTTTGGCCTTGAGGGAGAAGGGGGCAAATTACACAATTTCCCTAAACACTAACACAATCATCTCTGCGTATTAGCTAGAAGAGGCTTTTGTGCCCCAAGGTCTGTCACATTGTGTCAGAAATATTGGCTATTGTCTGATAGGCGATAGGAAGATCCTGGAGCTCAGAGAGGTCTTTGGTGCATCTATATCCCCGTCTACAAGAGAATCTGAAGGTCAAAAAGGATTACAGACCTGTGTTGAAATTTTTGGAATTTTTGCCCATAATCTAACAAATATTTTTTCTGAAACACCTATCAAATTGATATTTTTCACGACAAAGAGATAGACTGTAAGCATAGTGACAATTAGGGGAATTCAATAAAGTCTAAAGGTGGCCAAAGATGGATATCATTTCAAACAAAAATTCGAAGGAAAGGTCTTAGGAAAATTCATACATACATTCTCAGAACATTCCCAGAACATTCTAAGCCCTTGTACACACGGTTGGAGATTTTGACGGAATGTGTCCGATCGGACCGTTTTGTCGGATATTCCGACTGTGTGTGGTCTTTATCGGACTGTTTCCGTCGGTAAACTTGTTGGTAAAATTTTCCGACAAAATGCTCCGATCGGACATACTCCGATCATGTGTAGAGAATTCCGATCGGACAAAGTGCCACGCATGCTCAGATCAAATTCCTACACCAAAGCTATTGGCTACTAGCGTGAACGCAGTCCCGTCGTAACGAAATAACGTCATCACGTCGGATTTTCTGACAACTTTGTCCGACCGTGTGTATGCAACAGTTTCGGACAAAATCCGTCGTACAAAATCCGACGGATTTGGTTGTCGGAATCTCCGACCGTGTGTACAAGGGCTTAGAATATTCAAATGGCATTTGAAAGATTTCATTTGCATTTAACATTTGATTTTGGAATGAATGGACTTTAACACATACACTGTTAGAAATTTCTTTAGTCAAACAATTTTTATCCTGTCCTGTTCTCATCACTGCGGTCCAGCATTAATGCCAATTTGACCTATTAAGGATTAGAAAAATGAATGAAGTTTCTTAGAACATTATTTGTCCTAAGAATTTTCATTTGAAATTTTTCCAATCTATGACCAGCTTTAATGTCTTAATGCCTCTCCTAATTCAGACAAGCATTTTCACCAGCTTCTATAGCATTACCGACACGGGCAACAAATTCAGATCTAACTACCACCATTTTAATAACCTGTTGCTTTGGCAGTGACCGGCCAAATTTTGTCAGAGACTAGATTAATTTAGATCTGGCCAGTTTTAGAGACTGGAGGTAATTAAGCCCAATTCTGAGTTGGCATACAGATGTATGCTAGTATGTATGCCAGTATTCACCCGCATCACTGCTCTCCTGTGGCTTCTTGCTGTGAGAAAACGAAGATTGTTCGTTCAGCGGCAGAGATTGCCCACTCCCTGGACAGCTAATCAGGAATGGCCGAGTGACAGCCGAAGCAGTCCCAGACCCTCCCTCTGCCAGGTGAGACCCGCTGTAGCATGAGGAGGGAGACACCCTGCTACATCCAGAGGGGTGATCCCACTGAGAATGTGACAGGTGAGCTGTGTGTGTGGGAGTATAGGTAGGGTGTGCTGGGACTTATCGTTCACTCCCTCAGCTGTCTGCCTGACATACCACAAGGGCACTCCACTCACTCCGCTTCTGATGACAGGCAACGTGGCAGGTGGCATGGCAAGGGACATTCCACATCTGGTGACAGGCAACGTGGCAAGTGACAAGCCACATCTTGTGGCAGGCAGCATGGCAGGTGATGCGGCAAGTGACATTCCCGCATCTGGTGGCAGGCAGCGTGGCAAGTGACATTCCGCATACCGTAACTGGTGGCAGGCGACGGTGGCAAGTGACACACTCAGGGCTCCCACTGATTCTGCATTATTCTACATTATGGTGAGTTGAACTATTTCATTTATTACTACAATGTAATAATAGAAATAATGTGCTTCAATCATCCTGACACCATATCAAGCATGGTGCCGTGATGATTGAAGAGCTAACACCAGCCATTGCCCGCGAAAAATCGTGACACCTCCCCCTCTTGGCACAGTTTTCTTCCATGCTGCCGGTCCCCGGTGCCAAAAAGGTTGGGAACCACTGCTTTATGGTTTCTCCCTATGTATCAATTGTCAACATAAAGGGATTATGTCAAGTGTTTTGTTCATATTATTTTACATTATTTGTTTTAGCATCAAAAATGGACTTGATTAAGATGTGTTGCCATAAATTTTGCTGCATTTTCCATCACATAAAAAAGGGACATGAGTCAATTCATGAATTTCAGTAGACCTCATTCCCATCCACACATTAGGCTTCCATTTCAAAAGCAATATTTGCTTTTTTATTCAACTAAAATCTGATTTTTTTTTAGTTCCATAAAATAATTTTTTTACATGGATCAGCAGGATTCTTGCACATTGGGGTTTATTTACTAAAGGCAGATAATCTGTGCACTACAAGAGCAATGCAAGTGCATTTGGAAGTGCAGCCGCTGTAGATCTTAAGGGGTTTTTGTGCATTAAAATACCATTAGCTTCAAACTGACAACTGTGAGTTTCAATGAGGTGAGCAAAAAATGTTAAGATAATATATATATATATTTTTTTTTTTTCATGCACAAAAAAACCCCAAGTTAGGAAATAATGTAACAAATTGAGCTAAAGTGTAAATGCAGCTTTAGTGTAGTCACCCTTATTTATTGCCCCCCTTTGCGTCCAATACCAAGTCCTGACCCTGATGTAGCAAGATCTCCAGGCAGTGACATTGTCAGTCTTTTGGGCTGGGCGGCTCAAAAAACCTGTACTTTCATTCCATCCTGTGGAGTGCAGCTAAACCTCATCCATCTTAGTGAATTGAGCCTTCTGCACTGTCCCAGCCTGGCTAAAGGTCATGCATGCTGTATTTTTGTTGCATTGACCTGAATTATGCTATTCAAGTCAGTTGAATAGGACCCTACAAAAACAAAACACTTCTGAAAATGTATGTCAACGAATGTTAACTCAGCTTACATTTATCCATGCATTCCAGTCTGAATGGTCCCTTAGAAAGAGATAGCGTTAAAGAGGAACTGCAATCTGCTCACATAATTTGTAATAAAAACATCTTTGCCATTCGGAATGTTCCCTTCAACCACTTTGCATATTATTTTGTATATATAGTGATTCTGTACTTGCCAATTATGCTGCAGAAATCTCCTTTTACTAAGTTTGGCTGCAGCCATTTTAACTTTGGGCAGCTGAAGCTGCTGCCTGTTCACTTCCTGGATTTACACAGACACACAGAGGCACACCTCCAGCTTTGCAGCTCTCGTTGGCCCTCTTATGACTCACCCCCCTCTCCCTTCCTGGCAAATTCTCATGAGAGTGAGAGAGAGAGAGCTGTGCACGATGTCATAAGCCTAGGCTTTTTACCAGACAAGAAACAGTAAGTGGACTGTATTTACTGGCAGAAAAAAAATGTTACTGTCCAAAGTTACCCTCATGGTTTTTCACCTTAATGCATTCTATGCATTAAGGTGCAAAACCTTCTGTAGTGCTGCAGCCCCCCTCCCCCATTTTACTTACCTGAACGCTGTAATCTTCTGTCCGGGAACAAGCACACAAGCTCTAGCTGGTGTCTTGTGTCCTGATTGGATAGATTGAAAGCAGTGCAGACACTGGCTCGCACTACTGTCAATCGAACTCAGTGACACGGCGCCGGGGGGGGGGGGGGGGGGCGGGGACAAGTGCCGCATTCTCTGTGAATAAACACAGATGCAGGACTTGGGAGCGCGCCTGCACGGGTGTCCACCTTAGGAGAGCCTTCTCCAGTGTAGACACAAGATGCAGGGAGGAGCCACCAGTGATGCTGAGGGACCCCAGAAGAGGAGGATCGGGGCCACTCTGTGCAAAAGCAACTGCACAGTGGAGGTATGACATGTTTGGTATTAAAAAAAAGGGGGGTTTATAACCCCTTTAAAACAACAGGGGCATAGGATTTAATAGATGGAAAGTTGAAAAAAAAATGACTGAAGAGTCACTTTAAGCTGGTACTGTTTTTGTATTCGTGAATTTGTATAAATAATAATGCATATAGCATTATTATAGCATTATATAAGTTTGGATGTTTCTTTCTCCTTTCCTTCCTTCCTTTATTCCTTACTTCCTTCCTGATTTGGGTTAGAATCTATTAAGTCTATTTAGCCTTAATATAACACAAGGATGACACAGCTTTCACCCAAGATTCACATTATCTTTCAAGCTATCTTTCCCTCTTCCTACTTTCCATCCTCCTTTCCTCCCTTCCATTGTTCCTTCCATCCCTTCTATTGTTCCTTCCATTCTCCCATAAAAAATGTAATATAATCTATCAGCACTATTTCGCCATTTTTTTTATCCAAGAATTACACAACTCTAATGCCCCATACACACGACCGGACTTTCTGACAACAAAACCGTGGATTTTTGTTGAACGGAAGTTGGCTCCAACTTGTCTTGCATAGGCAAGGTCACACAAATGTTGGCCAACAATTACAAACGTAGTGACGTACAAGACGTACATGATATCTCCATTACGAATGAAGACCAATCGCTTCTGGCTCTTAATTGATTCTGAGCATGCGTGGACTTTTCTCCGACGGACTTGTGTACACACGATCAGAAAGTCTGACAACAAACTTTTGTTGGTGCAAAATTTGAGAACCTGCTAGCCAGCATTTGTTGGCGGAAAGTCCGACAGTAAATGTCCGATGGAGCATACACAGGGTCGGACTTGCCTCCAACGAGCTCACATCCAACATTTCCTGATGAAAAATCTGATCGTGCGTACGCGGCATAACACAAAATTCACATGATCTTTCTAGCTATCTCCTCCCTCTCCTTTAGCCCTTGTACACACGGTCAGACATTCTGCCAACCAAATCCATTGGATTTTGTCCGACTGATTTTGTCCGACGGATTGTGTCCGAAACTGTTGCATACACACGGTCGGACCAAGTTGTCGGAAAATCCGATCGTTCAGAACGTGATGACGTTATTTCGTTACGACGGGACTACGTTCACGCTAGTAGCCAATAGCTTTGATGTGGGAATTTGATCTGAGCATGCGTGGCACTTGGTCCGATCAAAATTCTCTACACATGATCGGAGTATGTCCGATCGGACCAGTTTGTCGGAAAATATTTCCAACGAGTTGGAAAATTGGGTCCGACGGATATTCCGATGGAAACAGTCTGATGCATACCACACACAGTCGGATTATCCGACAAAACGGTCCGATAGGACAGATTCCGTCAGAATCTCCGATAGTGTGTACAAGGGCTTAGTCTTTCCTTCTTTCTTTCTTTTCTATTATTCTCCCACCCCTGGTTCTCTCTTTTCTTCCATAAAAGACAAAAACATTATTATCTATTCCGACTTTTTAGCCAATTTAATTATCCAAGGATTATACAACTTTGTTCAAATCACATTTTTTTATTTTTTTATTTTTTTTTTATCTTTTCTTTTCTTTTCTTCTCTTCTCTTCTCTTCTCTTCTTTTCTCTTCTCTTCTCTTCTCTTCTCTTCTCTCCTCTCCTCTTCTCTTCTCTCCTCTTCTCTTCTCTTCTTTTCTTTTCTCTTCTCTTCTCTTCTCTTCTTTTCTTTTCTTTTCTTTCCTTCCCTTTTCTTTCTTTTCTCTTCTTTTCTATTTCTCCTTCCTTTTTTTCTGCCTTCCTCCCTGTTTCCCATTAAAATTTGCATTTGTATAAGAATCTACTGTATTCAATCTATTAATTCCTGTTTGTACTCCAGAATTACACAACTTTCACGCAAAAATTCACATATCTTCCACGTTAGTGTCAATTTAAAAAAAAACAACTGTGTGAATCTTGGGTAAAACCACCGATAAATAAACCCTGTGTTAAAATTGTGTTTTCCATTGATTACCTCCAAGAAGGTTAATGTGTAGGAGACAAAAGATTAGTTGATGGAATTGTGAGTGGTCAGAGATGACTGGGAATCCTACTTGCCAGACAGGCCGATAAAGGCTAAGCTGCATCCGTCTGGACACAACAGAAATTTGAATAACCCCCCTGTGAGCCATGTCTGCTGTGCATCGTGCCAGCCGTTGCTCAGGATGTTAAAGCAAGACGTTCAGTCACAACTGGCAGTTGGGAGAGGTGACAGATGCGAGGTCTGTTGTTTGAGAACAAGAGCAGGAAAACCAATTTGATACTTTTAAAATTCCTGCAAAGCAGATGGGGAGCAATATGCTTACCCAACCCTTAAAGAACAAGTGTGCCTAGGAGTCGTTCACAGGCAAAATGTTACTTCTAGCAAAAGGATTTGGTTTCCTCGGTCTTTATGGTTTGCGACGCAGATTGCGCTAACAAACAAATCTCGCTTCTTAATCGTCCTTGGGTTTGCTGCAGTAATTATTTAGAACAGCAAAATAAACTTGGTTTATGTTCCCATATGTGTTTTAATAAAATGCGTTGCTCGTTTTTGTAACCTGTGTTTACTGATTTGCCGAACACAAAATAATACTTATTTTGTGTATATTTAATAAAATTTCTAGCTGGCTTTTTACAGCCTACTTCTGTTGCTTAATTATTCAAAATGTTGTGGTGTAATTACTAACACCTTGAGGAAAATCTATGAATTCCATGGCTAATGATAGAAACAGCATTGGCAATAGCAAGCATATTTAGTAGTGCAAAAGGCATATTGCAGCAATTACTTCTTATATTGTATCCGATTTATATATATATTTTTTTTTAAATTAGAAGTTCGGTCAAAATCTAAACCTACTTCCACCTCCATTCTAAGACCCCTTTTACACTGAAGCTCTGCTATAACTGCTGCTAAAGTGATGGTCATTTTTGCGGTGCTTTAGCTGCATTTTAGTGGTGCTTTTATGGCGGTTTTCGGGTGCTAGCGGGTTGATTTTTTTTTAAGATCTCGTGACAACAGGACCTTAAAAAAAAAAAAAGTCCAGTTTTGCAGCGCTTTCAAAGCACTTTTAAGTTGCTTTGGAAGCGCTGTCTATTCATTTCAACGGGTAGGGGTATTTTTGGAGCGCTATTTACAGTGCTCCAAACACGCCCCAAAAATTGACCTTTTCTACCATTCCACAAGCGCACCGCCCCAGTGTGAAAGCACACATTCAAATGAATTTGCGCTAAAACACCTGAAAACTGCCTCAGTGTGAAAGGGGTCTCAGTCCTATGTTAACTACCCTGTAAAGGAAAGATGTGTATACTTACCTAATCTAATGGCACTCCAGTCTGGTTACATACTCTCCGCAGCTGCCTGGTTTCAGAGGAGAGAGACAACAGCTGCAGAGCCTGGGCGATGATGTCACCTATAGACTTACTAAGGGGCGGTTGTTAGCTATCCCTCCTCTACACTGAAGCTGGAACTGGGACCTGATCATGTGACTGGATCACAGCAACCTTAAAGGAGGGACATTAGACAGCTTCTTTTGAGCTTTGGGGGTCATTTACTCACTTAGACAGCCATGATCTCCTGTCGATACCCACTGGGCTCTTTCTAGTGATTGAGATTTAGATTCACACCATTGCAGGACAGTTGGACTCCTTCCCACCAGATTCCTCATGTCTCTCTCCAGTGAGCTTCCTCCTGACCCAGCATGATCCCTGGAAAATGGATCTGCGAATAGGCCCCCCATCTAACCCTAGCTGGAAACTCTAGGCTCCTCTAGCACTCCTGCCCCAGGATGAGACCCCCAGCACAATGATCTCTCCCTGCAGGACTGAACCCAGGAACACTACCCCTGCTACCCAGACCTCAGAAGCACTCCTATACGGAGAGGGGAGAGGGCCAAGTTAATGATTTGTACGAGCTTTGCACATGCTCTGAAATGTGTTGTAATTCTCTCTTCTTACCCCAGTGACACACGCCTATTGGCTCTGTGCCTTAAGCTGGTTCCATCCAACTTACCCAGAACTACTCAGGACTTGATGGCTGTTTCTGGATTCACTGTGGTCATTGCGGCGGGTACACTCTTGGGCCATAGGCGTTGAGGACTGTTCTCTTTCCTTAGATGAGCTTACTTTTCCTAACCATGATGTGAGTGTTCATTTGACTGCTTGCAATTATACATAATAAATATTGCACTTAGAGGTGCTTTCCTGTTTTCCTTTCAAGTTGTACCTCGGAGTTGGCTTCACTCCAGAGAAAAGCATTGCCATTAGTGCGTGCCCTCCATTCAAGATTCATCATTAAGACTTGTTATCTTTTTGTCCATAGACGTTTACCCTTCCATTTCCCTGTCATGGACTTTTTAGACTTATTTTCCACTTATTGTATGAATTATTTCATGCCATTCACATTTGTTTTCAGATTATTTATAGGCTCTACCTCCACCTTCTGGGCGCACTTCTGCCAGTATCCTCTAGAAGAAAGGGGAATGCAGCAGAGCAGCAGCCTGTGAAACACTGAGCAGCCCTAAATAATCACCTCCCACTGGGGGGATTGCAGGGGAGCCAAGCTAAATTTACCTAGCAGCCTACTCTACACTAGGAGGGTGCTACATAAGACAGCATTTTTTTGCGTGCACAGGATTGGATGATGGAAATCAACAGAATTTTACTGCAATTACTAAGCACTGTGGAGAGTGTGTGCAACGGCACTTGCAAAGTGCAATCTATTTGCCTTTAGTAAATAAACCCCAACAACTTCTCCTCTCCTCATCTTCATATGATAGGAGAGGGGTGCTTTGTAGTCCTCAGAGAGCTCTAGGAAAAAAGCAAACTGATAACAGTCAGAGCCAAAGGAATGTATCAGCTAACTGGCAGGATATAACAAAACCCTTTTGATGGTATACTTAACAGGCTAAAAATTATCAAATATATATAAAATAAAAATAAAAATAAATATATATATATATATATATATATATATATATATATATATATATATATATATATATATATATATATATATATATATATATATATATATATATATATATATATATATATAAATATAATAAATATAATTATTATTATTATTATTATATATATAATTTAATATAATATAATAATCTAAAAATATATATATATATATATATATATATAAAATATATATATATATATATATATATATATATATGTATATATAATTAATTCACACTTTTGGTATTATTTACAGTTAGTGATGGACGAACTTCCGACGGGACGTTTCGCGAACGCGAAACGCGAACGGACACAAACGTTCGCGAAAACGACCGTTCGCCGCGGGCTCCATTGACTTCAATGGGAGGCGAATTTCGCAAACCTTTAGGTCGAATTTGCGGCCACGGGGTAATTATTAGGGGGTAGCACGTAGTCCCACCACCTGGACAATAGCATAATACATGTATGAGGTGAATTTGGGATCGATAACTACAAGCATTTTTTTTTTATTTGGGAAATTGTTCTGACAATTCAGGACTATGGAGCTAATGAAGGCAATGGAGGAGAGGGAAGGTCAGGGACCAGGGTAGGCAAACAAGAGGGTGCAGGAGATACAGAGCACTGACAGCAGCACCGTAATACAGAGCACTGACATCAGCACCGTGACATACAGCGCTGACAGCAGCTCCGTGACATACAGCGCTGACAGCAGCTCCGTGACATACAGCGCTGACAGCAGCTCCGTGACATACAGCGCTGACAGCAGCTCCGTGACATACAGCGCTGACAGCAGCTCCGTGACATACAGCGCTGACAGCAGCACCGTGACATACAGCGCTGACAGCAGCTCCGTGACATACAGCGCTGACAGCAGCTCCGTGACATACAGCGCTGACAGCAGCTCCGTGACATACAGCACTGACAGCAGCTCCGTGACATACAGCGCTGACAGCAGCTCCGTGACATACAGCGCTGACAGCAGCACCGTGACATACAGCGCTGACAGCAGCTCCGTGACATACAGCGCTGACAGCAGCTCCGTGACATACAGCGCTGACAGCAGCTCCGTGACATACAGCGCTGACAGCAGCTCCGTGACATACAGCGCTGACAGCAGCTCCGTGACATACAGCGCTGACAGCAGCACCGTGACATACAGCGCTGACAGCAGCTCCGTGACATACAGCGCTGACAGCAGCTCCGTGACATACAGCGCTGACAGCAGCTCCGTGACATACAGCACTGACAGCAGCTCCGTGACATACAGCGCTGACAGCAGCTCCGTGACATACAGCGCTGACAGCAGCACCGTGACATACAGCGCTGACAGCAGCTCCGTGACATACAGCGCTGACAGCAGCTCCGTGACATACAGCGCTGACAGCAGCTCCGTGACATACAGCGCTGACAGCAGCTCCGTGACATACAGCGCTGACAGCAGCTCCGTGACATACAGCGCTGACAGCAGCTCCGTGACATACAGCGCTGACAGCAGCTCCGTGACATACAGCGCTGACAGCAGCTCCGTGACATACAGCGCTGACAGCAGCTCCGTGACATACAGCGCTGACAGCAGCTCCGTGACATACAGCGCTGACAGCAGCTCCGTGACATACAGCGCTGACAGCAGCTCCGTGACATACAGCGCTGACAGCAGCACCGTAAGCAGCCCCAGGAGGAAGTCAGCACAGCACAGGGATGGTGTGATCCCCTCATAATAAGAACCCCCAGGAGGAAGTCAGCACAGCACAGGGATGGTGGGAGCCCCTCATAATAAGAACACCCAGGAGGAAGTCAGCACAGCACAGGGATGGTGGGAACCCCTCATAATAAGCAGCCCCAGTAGAAATATGACACCGCTCAACCTCTTCAAAGAGGAGGGTAGGGGCATATAGTACGGTGTGCTTTTTTGGGTCAGGGAAGTGAGCCAAATGAATTAAGAAGGTCTGTGTGCTTGATTCCAAAAATTGTTTATAGACATATACATGGTCTACTGATCACATGTGTTGAATTCCTCCGAGATCCATGCCTCATTCATTTTTAGAAATGTGAGGTAGTTAACACTGTGGTGAGCTAGGCGAGTACGCTTATCGGTCACAATCCCCCCTGCTGCGCTGAACGTCCTTTCGGACAGGACACTGGATGAGGGGCAAGCCAACAGTTCGATTGCAAATTGGGCAAGCTCTGGCCAGAGGTCAAGCCTGCCCACCCAGTAGTCTAGGGGTTCATCACTCCTCAGAGCGTCCACATCGGCCGTTAACCCAATGTAGTCGGACACCTGACGGTCTAGGCGTTCCCTGATGCTGGATCCGGATGACACCTGTCGATGGGTCGGCTGAAAGAATGACCTCATATCCGAAGTCACCAACACATCTTCAAACCGGCCTCTTCTTGCAGGCGCTGTTGGATTGGTACCCGCAAATCCTTCTCTGGGAGTGGGAATTGCTCCTCTGCCAGCGCACGCAAAAGCAGAATGCAGCATTTCTCGAAGCAAGGCCTGGAAGTGCTGCATTCTGACAGCCCTCTGCGACGGCGGTAACATTTCCGCCATTTTGTGTTTGTACCGGGGGTCTAAGTACGTTGCCACCCAGTACTGGTCCTTGACCCTCATGCTTTTTATACGGGGGTCCCTATTAAAACACTGGAGCATGAAGGCCCCCATTTGCACTAAAGTGGAAGCGGTGTGGTGGCCTGGCTCCTGCTCATCATCCAGGATAATGTCGTCCTCTTCATTCTCCTCTCCCCATCCTCGCACAACAGGGATCCCAGAAAGGTTTAAAGCATGCTCTTCTTGCTCCTGCTCATCCGCCCCGGCACCATCCTCCTCTGACTCCTCATCAGACTCCTGTTGTTGACTTGTCTCAGATAGAGTAGCCCCCCCTGGGAATTCATCCAGCATTGCGACTTCCTCATCTTCCCGCTCCTGCTCCTCCACAGCCTGATCAATGACACGACGCAATGCACGCTCCAGAAAGAAGGCATAAGGTACCATGTCACTGATGGCGCCATGGCTGCGACTGACCAGTTTGGTGATCTCCTCAAATGGCCGCAGAAGTCTGCATGTGTCGCGCATGAGCAGCCACTGGCGCGGTGAAAAAAAACCCAGCTCCCCAGAACCGTTTCTTTCGCAGAGTTCATACAGGTAGACGTTAACTGCACGTTTCTGCTGGAGCAGCCTATCAAGCATATAGAAGGTTGAGTTCCATCGCGTCGGGCAATCGCAAATAAGACGTCTGACCGGCAGATGGTGTCGCCGCTGAATGTCAGCAAGGCGAGCCATGGCCGTGTAAGATCTTCTGAAATGGGCCGAGATTTTCCTTGCCTGCCGCAAGATGTCCTGGACCCCAGGGTATTTGACAAGGAATCGCTGCACGACCAAGTTTAAGACGTGTGCCATGCACGGCACGTGCGTGATTTTGCCCTGTTTCAATGCGCTAAGCAGATTGGCACCGTTGTCACACACCACTTTACCAACTGTCAAATTGAGCGGTGTTAGCCACTCATCTGCCTGTGAACGCAAAGCTGAAAGGAGTGCCGGGCCAGTGTGGCTCTTTGCTTCCAGGCACAACAGACGCAGCACGGCATGGCAACGTCTCACCTGGCATGTGGAATAGGTTCTGGGGAGCTTGGGCGGTGCAGTGGAAGAGACGCTAGCAGCGGAAAAGGAGGAGGCAGCTGAGGAGGAGAGGGAGGAGGATGGAGTAGGAGGAGGAGAAGAAGAGTCAGGCCTGCATGCAATCCGTGGCGGTAAAACCAAATCTACACGGGTGCCACGGGTTACATGCTTGACGGCCGTCAGAAGGTTCACCCAGTGGGCAGTAAAACTGATATACCTTCCCTGCCCGTGTTTGCTAGACCACGTGTCTGTGGTCAGATGTATCTTGGCACCGACACTGTGTGCCAGAGATACATTCACTTGCCGCTGAACATGGCCATATAGCTCTGGGATGCCCTTCTCTGAGAAATACTTCCTTCCTGGGACCTTCCATTGTGGTGTTCCAATGGCCACAAATTTGCGAAAGGCCTCCGAGTCCACCAGTTTATATGGCAGTAGTTGGCGGGCTATGAGTTCTGACAAGCCAGCCGCCAACCGTTGGGCAAGAGGGTTATCCGGCGTCATCATTTTTTTACGCTCAAACATTAGGCCCACGGAAGCCTGCCTTTTTGCAGAAAAATGTGAGCTTGGCGTGATGGAAGGTGGAGTGGAGGACAATTGTGAGGAGAGAGGAGAAGGAGAAGTAGAAGACGAGGCTGGACGGTGAGAGCCTGCAGTGTGGCTTTGTGTGTTCCGTTGCTCCCACTGGGCTCGGTGATGGCTGCTCATGTGCCTTCTTAAGGCGGTCGTCCCTAGGTGAGTATTGGGCTTACCGCGACTAACGCGTTGACTGCAAAGATTGCAGATGGCAACGCTATTGTCAGCAGCGGACACGTTAAAAAAAGCCCACACTGCGGAGCCATGTGCCGGTGTCCTGGGAGCGCCAGATGTGACCGTACATGGTCGATGACTCGCTCCTGATACATTTGCAGTCTGCTTTGTCCCTGCTGTGCAATGTAAGTCATTGCTGCTTCTCCTCCCTATCTGCTGGTCCATATCTCCCTCTGAACTCCCCTCCTCTTCCTCTCTTGTGGGCACCCACGTGACATCACTAGACACGTCATCATCAACGTCACCTTCCCCACCGCTATAAGTAGAGTAGGCAGCAACACCGGGGACCAACCTCCTCCTTGGGCTGATCTGGGTACTGGCGTCAGACTGCTGAGTAGCGCTTGTTGCTACCTCCTCTTCCTGATCCAATACCAAGAGTGGCTGCGCATCAGAAATGTCCTCTTGATATGGATCGGAAAATAATTCCAGTGACTCAAGCGGAAGGTATGTGGTGGTGGTGGTGGTGGTCGTGTTGTTGGTGGTAGTGTCTTTGGGGGTGCACATAGCAGAGAGTGAAGAAGAGGGTGCAGATCGAGAGGATGAGGAGGGTGCAGAAGAGTAAGGCTGAGCGAGCCACTCAACCAAGTCTGGTGCATCCTTTAAAGTAATTGAACGCACCTTCTGCAACTTCCCACTTTGGCTCAAGCCTGTTGCTCCTGCCCTACCCCTACCACCCCTGCGGAAGGGCCTGCCTCTTCCTCTGCATGTCATTTTTTAAATGACCCTGTGACAAAACTCTTAGTCCCTATACCGCTGAAGGACTGCTGCAGTATAGGTGAGCGGTCAGCAGTGGTGCACGTCAACCCTATCTATTGTGGACCTATAGCGGTCCTTACAGAACAGCAGACTGTACCGCACTCAAGCCTATGTACCGTAGCACCCTATACCAAGTTACCAGTCCTTATAAGAACTTTTGTGGACCAAGCAGGTTGTGTATTAGTGTTTAGCAGACTGTACGTCAGTCCCTATACCGCTGAAGGACTGCTGCAGTATAGGGCAGCGGTCAGCAGTGGTGCACGTCAACCCTATCTATTGTGGACCGATAGCGGTCCTTACAGAACAGCAGACTGTACCGCACTCAAGCCTATGTACCGTAGCACCCTATACCAAGTTACCAGTCCTTATAAGAACTTTTGTGGACCAAGCAGGTTGTGTATTAGTGTTTAGCAGACTGTACGTCAGTCCCTATACCGCTGAAGGACTGCTGCAGTATAGGGCAGCGGTCAGCAGTGGTGCACGTCAACCCTATCTATTGTGGACCGATAGCGGTCCTTACAGAACAGCAGACTGTACCGCACTCAAGCCTATGTACCGTAGCACCCTATACCAAGTTACCAGTCCTTATAAGAACTTTTGTGGAACAAGCAGGTTGTGTGTTAGTGATTAGCAGACTGTACGTCAGTCCCTATACCAATGAAGGACTGCTGCAGTATAGGGCAGCGGTCAGCAGTAGTGCACGGCAACCCTATGTATTGTGGACCGATAGCGGTCCTTACAGAACAGCAGACTGTACCGCACTCAAGCCTATGTACCGTAGCACCCTATACCAAGTTACCAGTCCTTATAAGAACTTTTGTGGACCAAGCAGGTTGTGTATTAGTGTTTAGCAGACTGTACGTCAGTCCCTATACCGCTGAAGGACTGCTGCAGTATAGGGCAGCGGTCAGCAGTGGTGCACGTCAACCCTATGTATTGTGGACCGATAGCGGTCCTTACAGAACAGCAGACTGTAACGCACTCAGGCCTATGTACCGTAGCACCCTATACCAAGTTACCAGTCCTTATAAGAACTTTTGTGGACCAAGCAGGTTGTGTGTTAGTGATTAGCAGACTGTACGTCAGTCCCTATACCAATGAAGGACTGCTGCAGTATAGGGCAGCGGTCAGCAGTAGTGCACGGCAACCCTATGTATTGTGGACCGATAGCGGTCCTTACAGAACAGCAGACTGTAACGCACTCAGGCCTATGTACCGTAGCACCCTATACCAAGTTACCAGTCCTTATAAGAACTTTTGTGGACCAAGCAGGTTGTGTGTTAGTGATTAGCAGACTGTACGTCAGTCCCTATACCAATGAAGGACTGCTGCAGTATAGGGCAGCGGTCAGCAGTAGTGCACGGCAACCCTATGTATTGTGGACCGATAGCGGTCCTTACAGAACAGCAGACTGTACCGCACTCAAGCCTATGTACCGTAGCACCCTATACCAAGTTACCAGTCCTTATAAGAACTTTTGTGGACCAAGCAGGTTGTGTATTAGTGTTTAGCAGACTGTACGTCAGTCCCTATACCGCTGAAGGACTGCTGCAGTATAGGGCAGCGGTCAGCAGTGGTGCACGTCAACCCTATGTATTGTGGACCGATAGCGGTCCTTACAGAACAGCAGACTGTAACGCACTCAGGCCTATGTACCGTAGCACCCTATACCAAGTTACCAGTCCTTATAAGAACTTTTGTGGACCAAGCAGGTTGTGTGTTAGTGATTAGCAGACTGTACGTCAGTCCCTATACCAATGAAGGACTGCTGCAGTATAGGGCAGCGGTCAGCAGTAGTGCACGGCAACCCTATGTATTGTGGACCGATAGCGGTCCTTACAGAACAGCAGACTGTAACGCACTCAGGCCTATGTACCGTAGCACCCTATACCAAGTTACCAGTCCTTATAAAAACTTTTGTGGACCAAGCAGGTTGTGTGTTAGTGTTTAGCAGACTGTGCGTCAGTCCCTATACCGCTGAAGGACTGCTGCAGTATAGGGCAGCGGTCAGCAGTGGTGCACGTCAACCCTATCTATTGTGGACCGATAGCGGTCCTTACAGAACAGCAGACTGTACCGCACTCAAGCCTATGTACCGTAGCACCCTATACCAAGTTACCAGTCCTTATAAGAACTTTTGTGGACCAAGCAGGTTGTGTATTAGTGTTTAGCAGACTGTACGTCAGTCCCTATACCGCTGAAGGACTGCTGCAGTATAGGGCAGCGGTCAGCAGTGGTGCACGTCAACCCTATGTATTGTGGACCGATAGCGGTCCTTACAGAACAGCAGACTGTAACGCACTCAGGCCTATGTACCGTAGCACCCTATACCAAGTTACCAGTCCTTATAAGAACTTTTGTGGACCAAGCAGGTTGTGTGTTAGTGATTAGCAGACTGTACGTCAGTCCCTATACCAATGAAGGACTGCTGCAGTATAGGGCAGCGGTCAGCAGTAGTGCACGGCAACCCTATGTATTGTGGACCGATAGCGGTCCTTACAGAACAGCAGACTGTACTGCACTCAGGCCTATGTACCGTAGCACCCTATACCAAGTTACCAGTCCTTATAAAAACTTTTGTGGACCAAGCAGGTTGTGTGTTAGTGTTTAGCAGACTGTGCGTCAGTCCCTATACCGCTGAAGGACTGCTGCAGTATAGGGCAGCGGTCAGCAGTAGTGCACGGCAACCCTATGTATTGTGGACCGATAGCGGTCCTTACAGAACAGCAGACTGTAACGCACTCAGGCCTATGTACCGTAGCACCCTATACCAAGTTACCAGTCCTTATAAGAACTTTTGTGGACCAAGCAGGTTGTGTGTTAGTGATTAGCAGACTGTACGTCAGTCCCTATACCAATGAAGGACTGCTGCAGTATAGGGCAGCGGTCAGCAGTAGTGCACGGCAACCCTATGTATTGTGGACCGATAGCGGTCCTTACAGAACAGCAGACTGTACCGCACCCAAGCCTATGTACCGTAGCACCCTAGACAGACCAAGTTACCAGTCCTGATAAAGAGCTTTGTGGAACAAGTGAGTTGTGAATGATTAGCAGACTGCAGCAGAAGGGCAGCAGTCAAGTATAATATTCTTTCTATATTTGGAAGAAAGAATATTATACGTGTACAAGCCTATTACCGTACCACTGATACCAGTCCTGAAAAGAACCTTTGTGGAACTAATAGTAACAGCAAGTCTTTAAAATTATCCTCACTGCCTGACACACTGCTTCCTGCCTGTCCCTATACAAATTGGCAAAAAAGAGTAGGCTGGAACGATTAGCTGGAACAGCTCTTTTGTGGACCTGATAGTAACAGCTAATGATGATGATGATGATGATGATGAAGAAAGACTAATCTGGCTGAGCTGTCCCTAAAATAGCAGCATACAGCGCTCTGTCCCTTTATCTAAACTGACAAAAGAAACTCAGGCTGCTGACCTAACACCTATACCAGTCCTGAAAAGAACTTTTGTGTACCAAATAGCTAGCGTTTTCTCTGTCCCTACTCCACACAGGATCCTTTCCCTACAGTGACAGAAGAAAGAATGTAAAATGGCCACCGGATCGGGTGTATTTATAGGTTAGGGGGAATGTCCAAGTGTCCATGAGCTGTCATGTCTCAATTGGTTGTCCTGTAACACATGATAAACGTGTCACGAAAGGTTAAAGTTCTTGTATACATTAAACACGTAAGTCCGCCGGGGCGAACGACGGAAAAAGGCGTTCGAACCCGCGGACGGCGAAAGTCGGAAATTCGCCGCGAAACGACCGCCGGGCGAACCGTTCGGCCATCACTATTTACAGTTACTGGTAGAAAATGTGGCTTCATTAGGTTACTTTTGTGACACCGATCAAATTATTTGTGTTTCAGTGGTTCAATGTAGCTGTAAAATCTGACAAAATAACAGCAAAGTGACACTGAATGCAGAATGCACGTGTTGCCACCACAAGGAAGTTGGAAACAACCCAACTGCTACAAGAAATGTTTGAAACTATCAGCATCTTTGTTATTATTGGGACATTTATCATCCCCTAAGAACACAATGGCTGGCATATTCAGTTCCCCTGTCAGTTTCTATTTCTGTTTATCTTTATCTCTAAAACTATTAGAGTTACACTGTGCGATGCAATATAAAAGCTATTTGGCTGCATGTGGGGTGATGGAAATATATCTGATGACCCACTGCAGCTCTAAGGGCATGGTAACCTTGCAACAAGACTACGTTGTCAGTAATATTGGAAAGCGGGGCATTAAATAACGGACTGTACTCCCACAAACAACGCGATACCCAATAATGAATCAGCAAAGAGCAATTCCTAGTAAAAACAGAGTCACTGAGCTACTAATGCTGACCAGCAAACCCTGTTCTAAAATAAGAATGGGAACACAACGGACCTCAATCTAAGTTCTCTTCCAACCTCAGAATGTCAAAGCGGGAGTCATTTGTGAAGCCAGCACTGTGTCCATTCCTAAACTCATCTTTCTTTGCTTACTGTATCACCAATCACATTCAAGTCTTCAACTTTGACTCTAAATGGTGGTTGTTGTCAACTTTTTATTATGAAATGTTTTGCACCGTGTTGTATATATGTGAGGGATAGTAAGGATCCTGGGGATGAGAGTCCCTACTGTCTCTACTGACGAAAGAAAACCAGCAAAAAAACTGGGGCATTACAGCAATACCTGTATGAGATACCAGTAAAGTTGGCCATAGGTCATTCCGTCATCCACACAAGCGGAATGTCCCTCCTGCCGAGACATTGTATTCTAACATCTTATTCCTTCTCTACCCGTGTTCTGATGTCTGGTAATTGGACTGTCATCATGATGTCTATTAGAACCTTTGAACCTTCAAAGAAATTCAGGCCTGTAAATTAAGGAGATACGGGAATGTCTGTCAGGCATGATAGATTTTACTGGCCAACTGCTTTAGCTTTGCCAAGAACAGGCTGAAGCTGGTATATCTGCAGAGCACATCTACATTAACATTTCTGTGCCATAAACATACAGTAAGTGTCTATCAAAGGAATACAATAAAGTTCTTGGAACAAGTTTTGGTGGTAGTTCCTTTTAGAACTACCTGCTCCTAATTCAGGCAAGCATTTGTGCCAGTTTTGGTAGTATTAAGCCTCGTACACACGATCGGACTTTCCAACAACAAAACCGTGGAATTTTGTTCGAAGGGTCTTGGCTCCAACTTGTCTTGCATACACACGGTCACACAAACGTTGGCCAACAATTTTTTATTACCAAACTTTTTTATTACCTTCATGCATATAATGCATGAAGGTAATAAAAAAGTCAGCCTTTAGAACCTTTTTAAAGCCCTGAACACACGGGGAGACATCGATCAGTTAAAAAAAAAAAAGGCTGACATTCGGCCCGTTTGTGTGCCACCCTGTCCGACAGAAACTGACGCGTTTGGTCGTCTTCTGTCAGTCGAGCATGCTGGATAACCAGTAGCTGACGACTCCCGATTAGTGCTTTCAGCCAATGGTGGAGAATGCTGATCAAAGTGTTCTGGCACACGGGGGTAAGGTTGCCACTTGTCCAGGATTCACACAGATGGTTCAGCTTTTGAATCATGTGTCCGGGTTTCAGTCCACCTGAAACCTGGACACATTATTCAGACCAGGCTGTGGCTCCCCAAGTAACCGAGATAGTCACACATAAATATGTTGCAGCTGCTGGTGGTTGTTTGGGAGCAGGTCTGGCATCACGGAAGAGTGGGGTGATTGTGTCAGCAAGAGCAATTTGTCCACACCCACTGTGCTCTACATTACTACTCTCCTTGGGGCACCCAACTGCGTCCCAGGTCTTTTATAACCCTATAGTGTTTACTGCAAAAAAAGTACCGCAAAAGTGTTCGGTTTTGGCTTTAAGAAAAGGTGGCAACCCTACGCGGTGAGGGGGTGAGATCAGCAGGGGAGATCACTGTACTAACTTTGTATAGTTACTACAGCGACTCCAACTGGCTGGCATTTTTTTCATTCACCCCAGCGGGTCGTGTGTACCAGGCTTCTATTTCATTCCCTCACTCTTGTACTTGTACAGCCCCAGTTATTAAAAATTCAGTTTTCCTTTTATATTTTTCCGATATAAATCAGCTCACATTGTGTTAAATTCTGTAATATTCCTGTATTACTGTTAACCTGCCATTTGAAGTCAGTCCATTGTTCTGCCGAAAGTGCAGACGATTTGGAATGCTTTAGTATTGCCTTGTTTTTTTTTATCTCCTGAAGGTGTGGCAGTACTTATCATGCAGCACTGCTGGATAGTGTAATGGAGGGGTTGTGGGAGATGTTGGGCCTTTGGGTATAAGAGTAGATTTGGATGGCGCCAGGCTTGTTTACTCTAGGATATGATTCATTATGGAGTATGCCCGCATGCAGCCAGTCAATGAAAGCTATCATTTTTTTCTAGAAGCCACTGGGACAAGCTCAGCTGGCTCAACTTAATTTGTGGCCTCCCGAGGCTTCTTAGGTTACAGAAGAGATATCGCGGTGCCATTTCTTTCTGTTGTAACATTGCATAGGTAAAGCATAATAAAGTACATCTTCATGTCATCATCTTTTCCTTCTTTTCCTTGGAGTTGCCTATCCTTTGTTTCTGTTCCCAAGGTACAGGTGCACAGCACTTTGTCAGACATCTTCCGAGGTAGTGCTACTCTGTCTTTAAAGCATTTGTAAACCGCCGATGTTTAACCACTTAAGCCCCGGAAGATTTGGCTGCTCAATGACCAGGCCTTTTTGTGATACGGCGCTGCGTCACTTTAACTGACAATTGTACGGTCGTGCGATGCTGTTCCCACACAAAATTGACGTCCTTTTTTTCCCAAAAATAGAGCTTTCTTTTGGTGGTATCTGATCGCCTCTGTGGTTTTTATTTTTTGCGCTATATACAAAAGAAGAGCGACAATTAAAAAAAAAAACACACAAAGGGGGTTATTTACTAAAGGAAAAGCCACTTTGCACTAAAAGTGCACTTGGAAGTGCAGTCGCTATAGACCTGAGGGGGACATGTAAGGAAAATAAATAAACTGCATTTTAGCTTGCACATGATTGGATGATAAAATCAGCAGAGCTTCCCCTCATTCCAGATCTATCCCTCAGATTTACAGCGACTGCACTTCCAAGTGCACTTTCAAATACACTTGCAGTGCAAAGTGGATTTGCCTTTCATAAACAACCCCTAATATCTTTTACGTTTTGCTATAATAAATATCCTACATTTTTTTATAAAATTTTTTTTTTTTCCTCATTTTAGGCCAATATGTATTCTTCTACATATTTTTGGTAAAAAAAATTTGCAATAAGCGTATATTGATTGGTTTGCGCAAAAGTTATAGCGTCTACAATATAGAGGATAGATTTATGGCATTTTTATTTTTTTTACTAGTAATAGCAGCGATCTGTGATTTTTATATGGACTGTTACATTATGGCGGACACATCAGACACTTTTGACACATTTTTGAAACCACTGACAATTATACAGCGATCAATGCTATAAAAATGCACTGATTACTGTGTAAATGTCACTGGCGGGGAAGGGGTTAACACCAGGGGATGATCAAGGGGTTAACTGTGTTCTCTAGTGTGTGTTTCTAACTGTGGGTGGGATGGGTCTGTCTAGGAGGAGAGAGAGAGATTGGTGTTCATACTTAGTATGAACACACGATCTGTCTCCTCTCCCCTGAAAAAAAAACAGGGATCTGTGTGTTTACACACACGGATCCCGGTTCTCGCTCTGTCAATAGCGATCGCGGGAGTCCGGCGGTCATCGTGCCCGCTGGGCAGTCGCATCAGCTCTGGGCACGCGCCCCTAGTGGCCACAAGGCGAAGCGCCGTAAGGTAACGTCGTTTTTGCCCAGCCGTGTCATTCTGTCACGGTAAAACTGCGGCGGCTGGTTGGCAAGAGGTTAAAAAAAAAACACCTGTACAAAAAAAAAATCTGTGCCTGGAGCAAAGCCATCCAGTGCTGTTCTGTCACTGCTGAGAGGGTGGACATGTTCCCCCAGTCTTTCATCCCAGCTGTGTGATTGGCCAGAGCTGCGATGACATCACAGCACGGGAGCCCTCGGTCCCGGTGTTCTGTCATATAGTGTCCGGCCATGATATAGTGTCCGCCCCGTACTGCGCCGAAGCTGAATGGCGCCTGCGCCGTGAGTGGAGGTGGTAGCCCCACCATCCAAGCGGACATAGGGTTGTGAATATTAGAGGGCCCCTCGAGGGCGAGCTTCACTCACCATGCATCGGGCTCGGCCTCGATGCGCTCGGCTCTTTTATATTCCTACTCTATGTCCAGTTGGATAGTGGGGATAGAACCTGGACTCACGGCGCAGGCGCCGTTCATCCTCTGCAATTTTCGGAATCTGTATTGCTGTGTACTGCGCATGCGCAGTACACGCCGGACACTATCGGATGGGGGACCTTATATGATAAGACACCAGCACAAAGCTCTGAGGGTGCAGCAAAGTTCAGAGCGCATGGTGACGTCACTGGCTGCATTCAGCAGTGCACGTTTAGAAGATATTCATTGTACTTACAGGTAGGCCTTATAGGCTTACCTGTAGGTAAATTACCAAGCACGGTTTACTACCGCTTTAAGTATTTTGTATAACAGACTTACAGCAGATCTTAACAATGATTTTCTCTTATTTCTTCTTTTTGTTCTGTTAAATATTCTACTGAAATACAGTAGATTTGATATATCTCTTTGATAAGTGCAAAAAGGAAAAAAAAAACTTTCAGATTACTGAGGAGGGAAGGATTGTGAGGATGAAAAGTTGATGACGAGTGAAGATCCACTTTAACCACTTGACCCCAGGAAGATTTATCCCCTTCATGACCTGGCCATTTTTCACGATACGGCACTGTGTTTTAACTGACAATTGTGCAGTCGTGCAACGCTGTACCCAAATAAAATTGATGTAATCTTTTTCCCACAAATAGAGCTTTCTATTGGCGGTATTTGATCACCACTGCATTTTTTTTTTTTTTTTTTGCGCTATAAGCAAAAAAGACCAACAATTAAAAAATAAAAACTATATTTTTTACATTCTGCTATAAAACACATCCAATAAAAAAATGTAAAAAATCTTATTTCTTCATAAATTTAGGCCAATATGTATTCAGCTACATGTTTTTGGTAAAAAAATATCCAATAAGCGTATATTGATTGGTTTATGGGAATGTTACAGCAGCGTCTACAAACTATGGTATTTATTTATGGAATTGTGTTTTTATATACTAGCAAAGGCGTCGATCAGCGACTTATAGGGGCACTGTGATATTGCGGCGGGCAATCGGACAATAACTGAGGCTTTTGTCACTTTGCAGGAACCAGTGACACTAATAATATATTGATCAGTACTAAAAGTATGCACTGCCACTGCACTAATGACATTGGGAAGGGGTTAAACATGTAGGATGATCAAAGGGTTAACTGTGTGCCTAGCCAGTGTTTTTTGTGTCCTACATTTGCTTTTACTAGGGGAAGAGATGGATTTTATGACCTGCTTTGCAGGACACAAAATCCATCCCTACCCCCTGTCAGAACAGAGATCTTCCTTGTTTACATAGGGTTATGACTAAGGCCTTATAGGCTGAAACGCGTCAACCTTTCTTATTTGCGTTTGGTCACTGTAGCTTATTAATAAACACTACATTTTTTAACAGCAATCACCGGAGTGCGGATCATCTTTTCCTCATTTCCCTACTCAGCCAACCACTGTGGATCGAGGGAGCTCTGTTATCTATGTGATGTATGGGTAGTAGCACTGACTTTTTTTGTTTATATCCTAGATCTCCGTTCTGTGTGTTTTACCAACAATTGGTGGGTGTCGGTGGACATCTAGTTACTGGCACCCACAGATCGGCTTCTACTGTGATTAATCATAGTATATACTGTGTACTTGATCCTGCACAGGAGGGCTGCCATGTGGAGGTAATTCTGCTATAGTCCAGTAGGGGTTAAGCAAACTACATTTTCAGTTGGGGTTTACATTTTCTTCAAGTGAAGCCTACAGTAGGGGGTCCCTGTTCTGTAAGCTGGTGGGAATCAAGGGAAGGAACATAAGTAGATTTAGACCCCATTCGCACGGGGTGGTTCCGCACAGCGGACTCAGCCAGCTCAGTGGGTGATCGCTCCATTGATCCCCACTGAGCCGGCGGATGACAGGTCCGTCTCCGGTCACTGTGCAGGGACAGACCTGCCAGAGCCCCGCTGTATGGGAGATTGGATGAAAAAGGATCCGCCTGTTCATTTTCATTCGATCCCATCTGATCCACTGGAAGGATGGTGATTGTATCGCCATATGTCTGTTTTGAGTGGATCTTATCGGATCGGATGACAGGCGGGTGTCAGCGGACACATCTCCGCTGACATCCACCTGGCCATGGGTGGGTGGCCTGCTTGGATTTGGATAAATGGGGGGTGGGTTGCGCTATGGAGCCTTAAGAGTGGATGTATATGAGTAAAGAGAAAGGTAAGAGCAGCCTCTATTGATTTCTAGATATGGCGCTATACCGATATGTGGGGGCTACCAATATGTTGGCGTATAAAATGTGAACATAAATGTGCTATGTTGTGTTAGTCAATTTCACATATGTGAGAGTATATATAATTTCCAGCGTGCTGGTTGATTTTAGGCAGAGATACGTGTAATATATATTTTCCAGCGTGCTGGTTCAAAAACCCAAAATTATAAAAAACCAAAAAATAAACAAAAAATACACAACAAATGCAAAAGATCACGGTATGGCAAGTCCCGTGACCCTCTTATGCAATACTTATCTCTATAGCAATATGTAATTACTAAGGTGCAAGTGCAAATAAATTCATATAAAGCTGAAAATTAGGACTAGGTGTGATACCTGGTGAAATGACCGTGAAAATTATACTAGGGTGCCCAGATATAAAATTAAATATCACAGTGATAGCATAATCTGATATTTAGTCTACTAGTGATGCTATATAGAAATTAATATAAAACCTAAATACCATAAACGTAAAACATAAATGCAATGAAATGATATGATACAAAAGATTAAAATGGAATAAAATTAGGAATATGCAAAAAATGTGCAAAAATTGTGCAAAAGATGTGCAAAAAATGCAGGCAAATTGTAAACATTGGACGTGATGGAGCAAGTCTCTATTAGGTGACGGAAAGATCCGCAGGTGCAAAAAGGAGGGAAGTGGTGATTTCCAACCTTGTTCTTCACATTCGGTGGCTTAATAGTGTATTAAATTATTATGCTCTCACCGGAAGGAGGACCCCATCCGGGGTGGATCAACTTTCACAATATTAGCTATTGTGCGGCTCTCTGGCTTCCTTCAGCTGTAAAAGTTAGGGATCCCTCGTTCCTCCGTGAGTGCAATACGCCACGTTTATATGAAGTAGAGAAGAGGCACATCCATAGTGTGATACCGTTTTAAAATAATGTTTATTGCAGCAAATAGGTAAAAAGTACTCACAAACAAGTTGTTTAAAAGTGCGGTAGTGTGTACAGCTTTAAAATTCCCGCTCTGTTTTCTCCGTCTGAGCTCGAGGTGTACGCTGCCTGGCCACGCCCTACGCGTTTCGTCACACGGACGTCATCTGGAGCCCTGCTTGGATTTGCCTGAAAAACGGACAGGCGAATACGAGTCGGCTTATCGTGTGACAGGGGCCTTACCTGAGAGAGTGCTTAGCTTGAGTGCCATCAATGATTAGAAGTACTGTATAGGCTTTTCTGTACGCAATTTCCGTGAGGTGAAATAGTCACTATATAGTATGTACTTTAACTGTGAATGTAGATGTTTGATGGGATATGACTTAAAAACATGCACATTATAACCTGTTCAAGCAGCATTTTGTATTCTTAAAATCCATGTCAGCCACGAGGTGGAACCAATATTTTGCTTACTTTTCACATCCTAATAATTATGTCAGAAAGGAATTGTTGCTAGGCAGTCATATGCAATTAGTGTCATGTGACTAAAAGACATCTCAGTACAACTGACTTGCCTTATAGACTAATTTACTACGTATATTCTCAACCCTTGATCTTTACAGATATCTCTTTGCTCACCTTGCTCTTAAAAATGATAACTGGCAGAACAATGGAAAGGGAAAATCCGATATCTTAAAAAAAAGTATGATTAACCTGGGCATGTATTCCCAGCTCTGGGGGAAAAACCCAAACCCACCAACTCTGAAAAAGTGGTTTGAATGAAGTGAATGACATTCAAGAAATGGAAGACCTTACCATGGGCCTTTAGTAACAAGATCTCCAACCAAAAACACAAAAAAAACAAATGGTACTAATAAGAAGATTTTAAGTGCTGCCTGAACTGAAGAAAATGCTCTAATACCTCATACACACGACCAGACTTTCCGGCAGACTAGGTCCGACGGTCTTCCCGACAGACTTTCGGCAGACGGACTTGGCCACACACGAACAGACTTAGCCCTTGTACACACGGTCGGAGATTCCGGATTTTGTCTTAATTTACAAGTTTGATGTGGCTTTCAAAGTTTTACATTCTTGCTCTTCTGTGCCTTTTTCATTGTATTAAATGTATTAAATGTAGCCACTAGAGCCAGGGAAGACAAGCGTTAAGCCTGGTACACACTAAGCCCTTGTACACACGGTTGGACATTCCGACAACAAAATCTGTCGGATTTTGCCTGACGGATTTTGTCCGAAACTGTTGCATACACACGGTCGGACAAAGTTGTCGGAAAATCTGATCTTTCAGAACGTGATGATGAAATTTCATTACGATGGGACTACGTTCAGGCTAGTAGCCAATAGCTTTGATGTAGGAATTTGATCTGAGCATGCGTTGTCCGATCGGAATTCTCTACACATGATCGGAGTATGTCCGATCGGAGCAATTTGTTTGAAAATATTTCCGGCAAGTTGGAAAATTTGGTCCGACGGAAACAGTCCGATGCAGACCACACACAGTCGGAATATCCGACAAAATGCTCCGATCGGACACATTCCGTCAGAATCTCCGATCGTGTGTACAAGGGCTAAGTCCGTTCGAAAGTCCGTTCATTTTTAACGTGATGACGTAAGACGGGACTAAAAAAGGAAGTTCAATAGCCAGTAGCCAATAGCTTCCCTTACGTCATATTTGGTCCATCGGACCAGCATACAGACGAATGGTTTTCCCGATAAGAATTGAGTCTGTCGGACAGATTTGAAACATGTTCTATTTCTAGGTCCGTCTGATTTTTTTTTAACGAAAAACGATTGGATTAGCCCACACGTGATTGGATTGTCCGACGGACTGATTCCATCGGAACTAGTCTGACGGAAAGTCCGGTCGTTTGTACGTGGCATAAGCATTTTCTGTCTTGCCATGCCAGCATGGGCATCACCATTCCTTGGTTTTAAAGAAGCAGATACCTGTAGAGAGTCTGTGATAGTGTAATTTTTCCCTCCTCACCCCTTTTTTTTTCTTCCTCTCCCTCTAGACTCCCATCAGGTTGATGCCTGTGCTCTTTCTATTTTATATTTCTATTCCTTAACATTACTTCTTTTCTTTTTGCATTGGGCATTCTCTCCAAACATTTCATACCTCTCTAAAATTCCAAAGACATGAGTGGTTTTACCAAACATAGGCCAATAGAACTATCTGTTTTTGTACCATCTTCCATACTGTTAAGTACGATTGTTCTATATTTTCTCTTCAGGTGACCCTGTACCTTTCAATGTATTGTACGGATTCATCTCTGTTTGGACCCTTTGGGTTTCTTAATATGACCAATGCATGTTACTTCCTGATTTGGTGAACCCTCACTTAAATAAATAATATTTAATAAAAAATATGTCTTTGAAGGGGTTAAGACAGTGCTGACTTCAATTAATGGACTGTATTAATCTTCATGGCAGACGCACTTAATACAAATTCATCTCCTGATAGAAGCCTGGAAATTGCAGTGCTTGATGTGAATGGTTGATAAATCTAATGCAGAGGCATCGTGCACTTTCTGTATTACATTATGAGGTGCCATTATGCTTCTGTGTATAAATGAAGAATGTAGGGAAGATTTATTGCTTAACTCAACAGTGGCTGAAGATGTTCATGAGTTCCTCAACATATTGCATAAAAAAAAAAAAAAAATAGTGCAATTAAATTTTACATGAAAAAAGATTGTAGTTTTGGGCCGTATTTTAGATCCCATTGAACAAAATGGCAAGTATGTCAATCAAAAGAAAATAGTCACAAACAGGATCGTAGAGAGCTCTTGTAAGGGCCAGCCTACTCTGATATTTTAGTTATAGTTGGAGCTATGGTGGTCTATGTTCAGCCCTTGGCTTCTTGCATATTAATATTATTACTAGAAAAATCTGCCTCTAATAATTCCAATCTCTACTTATGTCCACTTTGGTGTTCCCACGCAATTTTGCAAGTTCTACCACCCCCAACCCCCCGTTCTGCTGCATTGTACATAATATAACAGAATTGAAGAAACCAAACAGAGACCAGGAGCCCATCATTATAATAGCCATGGCAAGTCAAGTACACAGAGCCATGATCCCTGCATTGACATCTCAGCCCAAAATGTATAAGGAATTGTCAGGTGTTCCAAATGATTATCTTCTACCAAAAACGAACATACTGTATCAGTTTTGAGTGGACCAGCATCTGTGGCATAGTTACTTAGGTAATCTGGTTGAAAAAAGTCCATCCATTTCAACCAACAAAGGGCAAAAATCAGCGTTATAAACTTACCTAAGCTGCATTTTGTCAAACCAATTTAGGCCCCTTTCACACATGCGGACATTATGTCCGTATTTCATCCATCCGTTTGCGGATGAAATACGGACATACATGCATCCCTATGGGAAAGCGGGTGTCTGCGGATAAACATCCGCAGACACCCGCTATCGTCCGCCTCCGCTATTGTCCGATTCTGCAGACGGAGGAAAATCCTATTTTTCTATCCGTCTGCAGAGCGGATCGGATGAACACGGACAGACGGTCCGTGCTCATCCGATCCCCCATAGAGGAAAGCTGACAGGGCGGTCCCTGCACAGTGTGCGGAGACCGCCCTGTCCGCCGCCGGCTCAGCGGGGACAACGGAACGATCCTCGCTAAGCGAGCGGATCATCACGGGGCGGATCATTATTGATCCGTCCGTGTGAAAGGGGCCTAAGGTGGGTTTAGCAGAGTTTAGTAGTGTTTAGAGTTTGGGCGTTTATTTATTTCATTGGCCAGAATTTTAATGTATTCTGGACACTGAAACAAATAAACTAACGTTTAGGCGCATTTAAATGTGTTTAACAGCGTTAACAGCATTCAGCGTTTTTTTTTTCTTCCCTCTCCTGAACGTGGTTTTAGGGTGTACAGAAAACATCCTCTAAACTCCACTGCTACTAAACTGCTAAAAACGTCCATGTGTTCATGAACACATTGGATAACATTAGGGGAGTTCAAGGGCAAAAAAAGAAAAATGTCTAAACTCACAAAATTGTGAGTTTAGCAGGAGCAGTGTGCATGAGGCCTAATGCTCGGGCAGAGTGTTTTGTCTAAGTAGGATGAATTCTTATATGAGCTCATATATAAAGAGAGCATGTAAAACGTGCTTTTTTTTATAGTCCTCAAAATGGATTACTTTCTATTCTGCTGGAGTGTAAAACTCCTGTTAAATTAATGGAAATGACATCATCCTTCCTGGATGCATGTGCCCTTTACAAAGCATTTGCTGTAAAGGGATGCAGACTAGAGCTAGTAAAATGAGTTGGCCTATGCGATACACTAGTCTGCACAATGCTGCAAATTCCGTTGATAAAAGGAATGAATTGGGTGTGCATCTTATTGTGTCGATTTCAATCATCTGATCATGTGCGAGCAAAAATTTAATTTTTTTTTAAATGTCCTTAAATTGCTATTTTTTGCAATGTGGATTTTCACTTTGTTCCACCTTATTCACCAAGATAAGTAAAAATGTACTTTACAAATTGAATATGCTACCTTGGGTACTACTACCTAGTAAATCATCCCTAATGCATACAAATGCCGGCAGCAAGAACTCTGGAGGTGTTGCCCATAGCACCCAAACAGAATACAGCTCTAAATGTATCTAGAGTAAAAACGTAAGTATACATATAGTTGCAGTCTGTTGTCTGTTGTGAACACACCCTTATGCTATTTCCTTCTATTTTTATTTACATAGTGCCTAGCATTACACGGCTTTTTGCAAGGTGTTTAAAGAGGAAGTGAACCCTGATGGGTTTACTTCCTCTTTGTCTCCCTGCAAAGGTAAAGCATAACGGGCTACTATGCATCGTATAGTAGCCCATTATGTGTCACTTACCTGACACAGGAGCCAGCGATGTCACCGCTGTCCCCTGTACTCTGGAGCATCCATCTTCTTCCGGGTATCGCTGCTCTGGCCACTCACAGCGCCGGAGCAGAGATGACGTCACTCCCGCTCATGCGCACGGGAGCCGCCACTAACGGCATATCAGCATGACGCTGCTAACGGCGATAGTGCGCCTGCGTGCCGCTGTCTACGGTGCATGCGCCGTAGACAGCTGTCACTGTCTTTTAGTAAATATCTCCTAAACCGTGTAGGTTTAAGAGATATTATTGGACCTACAGGTAAGCCTTAATCTGGAGGAACTTCAAAAAACTTGTTAATCCTTTTACTCATACCTTGGACTCAGGGCTTTTTGTCACCCTAGGCGAAACCTAATTTTGCAGCCCCCGCCCCCCCCTTCACTCTACCCCCTTTGCCCTGCCCATATATATCCCACCTTTTTAATGACATGCCCATCAAATGCAGCCCACCAGCACCCATAAAATGCAGCCTCACCAACGCCCATCAATGCAGCCTACAAGCGCCCATCAATGCGGTCTACCAGCGCCCATCAATGCAGCCTACAAGCGCCCATCAATGCGGCCTAAAAGCGCCCATCAATGCGGCCTACCAGCACCCATCAATGCAGCCTCATCAGCACCCATCAAGGCAGCCTCCCCAGCGCCCATCAAATGCAGCATCACCAGCACTCATCAAATGCAGCCTACCAGCACCTATCAGTGCAGCCTACCAGTGGCCATCAATGAATTTTTGCTTGCTTCCATTCATTCAGGAGTCAGGACACAGACACAATCCTCCCCACAATGTCGCCACACCAGTGGCCAGGCGCCCTAGGCAGCAGTGCGCCCTAGGCGGCTGCCTAGTTTGCCTAGTGGCATCACCGGCCCTGCTTGGACTATCTACTTTCCAAAAAAGGGTAATTTGTGGGGTAACTGTAATGTCCTGGCATTTTAGGGCCTCGAGAACTAAGATCCTCAGAAGACTCCTGCTGCCATCAGTGAAACTGCTGGTTAGAGGGTGCCGGGCATGGCTTGCCAATGCTGTTTATGTCCATGGAAGCACACAGCTTAGCTCAGGGAGGAAGCACACACAGATGTCTCCTTACCTCATGGCTAGCTAAGAAGACACCAGCAAATGTAGAAACAGCAGCAAAAACCTTGGGATCTGCAGCTAAAGGAGGCATTTAAAAAAAAGTGGGTTTAGTATCACTTTAAGTGCAAATATGCTCACAAATAACGAAATAAACAAGCAGGCATGATATGTGTGAAATGAGGAGTGAAGGCTACTCGCTATTATCTACACGTGAACCTTTAGTAAACGTGAGTTTCAAACTTCTATTGAACAAAATAGTTTTATTAAGCATAATATTGATTCACAGTGTTGGAATGCTGTTGTAAATCTCTCCATCTAGACCTATTATTTCATCAAAGAATAAGGCAGCAGCCTGTCAGGCACAGATGTGTGCCGGTGGAGGAGCACTGATTAAGCTTAGCTCACTCTGTAGGCCTCACGCCTGCTCCTTTGACCTCTCTGCTTCTTGGTGACCTGCACACCTGCTCAAGGTCAGCCGCAGGTTAAAGAACAGTTGGAACAAAATCACGGTGGATGCAGAACTTGGGAAGCACAGATGTCACAGCCAATTTCTAAGCAAATTACAGAGCAGGACGAAATTGTTTTAAGAAGTGCTATATTTATTTGTTCTCTGGATTGGTGGAGGTTAACGGAACACAAAAAGCTCCTCTTCATTAATCATTGTTCTGCCGAAAAAACAGAATAGCAAACAATTTCTGGCCATTGATTGCTTAACTCTACAATTTCCGATAAATGATGCCATATGCTAGTGCTAGCAAAGTTGCCTCTTCTAAAATTGAAGTTTGAGTATGGCTTTTTTTTGGCATAGCTACATAATCCAGAATGTCCAGAATGTAATTATGTACGCTATATTTCCAAAAGTATCGGGGCGCCTGCCTTTACGTGCACATGATCTTTAATGGCATCCCAGTCTTAGTCCGTAGGGTTCAATATTCAGTTGGCCCACCCTTTGCAGCTATAACAGCTTCAACTCTTCTGGGAAGGCTGTCCACAAGGTTTAGGAGTGTGTCTATGGGAATGTTTGACCATTCGTCCTGAAGCACATTTGTGAGGTCAGGCACTGATGTTAGACAAGAAGGCCCGACTCGCAGTCTCTGCTCTAATACATCCCAGTATCATGGACAGTACTCAATTGTTTAAGCGTCATTGAAAACTATGTGGCTTACATTTTATGTCAACAGATGGTAAAACTGATATAAAAGACACAACTTAATGAAGATACGTAATCAATAATAAATAATTAAATGTATTAAATGGTATTAGCCCCTTGAAGTCTCCTGTTTTAATGTGTGCTGCGTTAAAGTTGTTGTAAACACTAAAAAACTAAAACACAAAAAAAACTGCAATAAAAAGGCATACTAGCTCAGCCGTCCTTGTACCCCGCTCCAGAGGCCTACATTGCTCCCGGAGTTACTTTCGGGTATCGTGGGCTTCAGCGCTGTGATTGGTCGGAGCTGTGATGACGTCGTTCTCACGCATGCATGCGGGAGCCGCAGCTAACGGCACAGTCTAACTGAAGCAACGGCACATATGTGTCGTTACTTCAGTTTGCATTAGTGCGCATGTGCTGATGATGTCGGCACATGCCAAATACAGGGGATGTCTCCTAAACTGTGCAGGTTTAGGAGATATCCAGTGTAGCTACAGGTAAGCCTAATTATAGGCTTACCTGTAGCAAAAAGTGGTTGTAAACCCTTAAAAAAAAAAACTGCAAGACAAAGGCATAATGAGCTAGTATGCATAGCAAACAAGCTCATTATGTATTACTTACCTTACATCGAAGCCCCCGCAGCTGCCCTCGACCCCCCCCTTCCAGCCGTGGACATCTCTCCCGTAGCTCACTGTGATTGACCGGAGCTGCGATGACGTCACTCCCGCGTATTCGCGCAGGAGCCGGTAGTAACGGCTCATCTAACTGAAGCAACGGTACGACGTGCCGTTGCTTCAGTGCGCATGTGCCGATCACTTTGGCACATGCAGACACAGGGGGAAATCTCCTAAACAGTACAAGTTTAGGAGATATCCAGGGTAGCTACAGGTAAGCCTTAATATAGGTTTACCTGTAGCATAAAGTTATAAAAATGGGTTTACAACCATTTTAAGGCAACCCATTGAACAAACCAAGTGTATTGTGCTGGTGTAACAACAATTTATGTGGCGGTATAATTTGGAAATGAGTGGAATCACAACACACTAATATGTGTGCATTGTAGTGTGCATTGCAGTAACCGCTTGTTTTATCACAATGCGAAGGGCCTTAATGCTTTTTATTTACATTAGAACATTTCGCATAGCTCCCAACTAATCCACTTTGGAGAGGCCACTCCTCTTTTAGAATCACATCCCGGTGCCCCTTTTCCACTTTAGTTGTCTTTCTTTTTCTTCTGATGTATAAAGCTCTATAAAAATGTACTATTTTACTGCCAAAAGTGTTATACTTGCCTCAAACCTTTTATCCAGCCTCGAAATTATTGCATTTGTTACTTTGAAAAGCCAGGATAAAGAAAGAGAATTGGTGTAAAAACTGGCTTCAGCCAGTCATTTTTGTGTATTTATTCTTTGTGGTCGGCATAACTGGTGGTGTGTGTCCCTTGCCTGCTTACATTGGGCTAGAAGGTAACCATCACGCTACTAACAGAAATTGGGGGGTATGAATGTAGACACATTCCAAGCCTATGCTTTATGCTGATAAGGTGTTTGAAAGATGTCAAGTGGAGTGAACAATGTTCTGGGCATGCTAATTTTGTTTTAGAATCGGCCAACCCTTTAATTACTTTCCAAAAGAACATTTTTAGCACCTACTGCAGTGTTGATATGGAGTTGTTTTGACGAGTATTGTAATGGTACATTTATTCAGTATTTGTTATGTTCTTTATACATTCTGCATCATAGTCAACTGAACGTTTTCATATGTTCTCATCAAAATCAAAAAAATCAAAAAAATCAAAAAAGAAACTGTGCTCATACGTAAATGTATACATTAAATGTAATTAATTAAGCTGGAGCAGCAACTCTACCGTGAGATATTATACACACTAATGCCCCGTACACGCGATCGGACATTCCGACAAAACCATGGAATTTTATTTGAAGGATGTTGGTTCCAACGTGTCTCGCATACACATGGTCACACAAATGTTGGCCAACAATTCCGAACCTAGTGAACGTACAAGACGTACGGTGAGCCGATAAAAAGCAAGTTCAATAGTCATGTGATATCTCCATTAGGACCGCTAGATTTACAAGCCCGAGTGCTTCCGGCTCGTACTTGATTCTGAGAATGCGTGAACTTTTGTGCGACAGACTTATGTACACATGATCGGAAAATTTGAGAACCTGCTAGCCAACATTTGTTGGCGGAAAGTCCGACAACAAATGTTCGATGGAACATACACACGGTCGGAACTTTCAGCCAACAAGTGAATCCAACACTTCCCGTCAGAAAATCCGATAGTGTGTACGGGGCATTAGACTTACATTTTTCAAAAATTTTATAAACAACGTAGTATATAATGTATATGCAGAAAACATATATCCTCCAGTGAGTAAAACTACAAAAAAGATCTTGTGCAAAAGAAAAGTCCTCTTTGTGTACTCTTTTATATACTGTATGTGATAATCATCCACCCATCCATAAACCCATATACCAAAAAGGAAAATGTTCATGAAGCCACCACCCTCTACAGTCAACAGAGCTTGAAAATGAACAACCCAGCTTTAGATCACCATAGAGTGGTTCCAAAGGTTCTCCCCTCTGGCGGATGGTTATACTATAGTTCCCAATTCAGCATTATCCCATCAAATTTCTCATAGGAACATGGGAAGAATTGCCACAATAGTGACCTTACCGATGAATTTATTGAAGATTAAAAACACACGTACATGAAAAAAGCCACCATAGCGCTAAACAATGCATTCCTTGCCCGCCAGATACAAACACAGCAGTTCTAGAAGAGACCAGCAAGAGACTTCTGAATCTTTTTCTGTGTAGGTTTTCTGTATATACATCGTTTACTACTTTGTTTTTTTTTTATTTTTGCAGCGCGACTCTTTATGTTAAAATTTCATATGGACGG